>NW_020954631.1:140420-212911 GCF_900497805.2 Vombatus ursinus | reverse complement strand
CGTGACTGGACGATATTCGGACGGTCGGGGGGCTGTGGTGGGCCATCGTCCTGAGAATCCGGCTGTCTCCTCCGTTCAGGTCAGCAGGCCTAGCCGCCCATGGCATCCCAGCAGGAGAAGCCAGGCCCAAGGCACGGAGGAGGGAGCTCCGGCAGATCGCCCTCTGACGGAAGCCGGCCGATGGTCAGTTGAGTTGCCATGAGTCATCGGGGTGAGGAGGCCGAGAATCCCTTCTGTAGGGTGAGGGAGGGGGCATCTGGGCAGCCCCCGAGGCATGAGGTGCCAGATGGAACAGCTGTCTCCCCAAAGATGCCAAGAGCTCGAGGAGCCGTTGTCCGCTTACCCTCCGGGGCATCCCTAGGGGCAGAAGCGAGGAGGCCGGAAGGGGTCACCAGTCCCTCGGGCCAGCCCACGTTTAGCCGAGGCCCGTCGCAGAGGGCGAGCAAAGAAATTGAGTCAAGTGTCTGAGCAAGATCTGGTGACCAACCTGCGAGACCTGGTGAGTTTGTGTCCCTTGCCTTCACTGTCTCAAGCCAGGGCACTTGGGCCTCAGTTTACTTCTCTTTCTCGTTCCTTGCGTAAGACTTGGAGACTTTAGGTGGGGATCTCAGATCACTGTTCACCAACTCTTTCTGACCCCTTCAGATTCTGGTTTCTCGATCCCGGTTGGGGAAAGAGGATCTCCGTTGGGGCTGACCTCCTCTACTATTTGTTTTCTTCCTCTTCGGTTCCCTTCTAGGACCTTGAGGCGGAGTCAGCAGTCCCCTCAGGGACTGGCCTGGTGCTGGATGAGAGAATGGGTGGATTCCACTGCTCCTGGGATGAAAGGTGAGCCAGGCAAGGGGAAGGAGAAGAGGGTTCTCAGCCAGAAGACAAAAGCAGATTCGACTTTTTCACTTTACCGTTTCCTTAGCTTCCCCGAAAGACCGGAACGCCTTCTGGCTGTGCAGGAACAGCTGGCCAGGGATGGCCTGCTTCAGCGGTGTGTCCACATTGAGGTGAGGGCAGCATCACCTCTTCCACTGTCATTGAGGAGGGTGGGCAGGCTCACTGCTTCCATCTCCGTCCTGTCCAGGGCTTTCTTCCCTTCCAAATTATCAGCAGACATGAAGTGCTTAGGCTCTGTTCCAGACACAGTTTCCTCCAGCCTGAGTCCCCCAAGGCCAGAGTGGGCTTTCCATAAAGGACTCCTTCCCTGAATTTGCTCCCGTAGGCCCAGCCAGCTACTTCCCAGGAGCTGCAGCTCGTCCATAGGTGAGCACAAAGGGCTGGGTCCTGAGCCGGGTTCTTCCTTCCCTTGGGGTTCTTCCTTCTTGGGTAGCATCAAACCTCCCAAGACTGTAGAAACCTATATCCAGCTTTCTGTGCAACAACAGTCAAGGATATGTAGACCTGATGGCATCCACGCCCCAGATGACTGAAACGGAGCTTCGGACCCTCTCGGACACCTACGATTCTGTCTACCTGCACCCGGTGAGCCACCGGCCTCACACCAGGCTGCCTCTGGGAGATTGACAGGGATAGAAGACTGCAGATACCAGAATCTGACTGGCAGCCTGCAAGCTTCCCCTCTCTCTCCTCCCACTTTCTCTTTGTCTCTTTCTCCCCCTCTATCTTTTGGTTTATTCTTCCCTCTCTTTCATCTTCTTTCTGTCTGTTTCTTTCCTTCGTGTTTTTCTTTTTCTTTCCCTGCCTTCTTTCTGCTTTGACTTTTTCTTCTTTTCTCTGTCTTCTTGTCTGTGTTCCTCTCTCTCCCGTCAAACCTGTCTCCACGCACCTCTCCTTGTCTCTACTTTCTTTCTGATCTTTTTCTGTGTTCACACCGGTCTCTTGTTTCCCCTTCTTTACTCCCCCCCCCCCAATCCTGGAACAGAACTCATTTCCTTGTGCCCTCTTGGCTACTGGGGCGCTGCTTCGGCTGGTGGATGCCTTGATGGGAGGCGAGATCCGAAATGGACTAGCTCTTGTCAGGTAGGTGCTGGCAGGGAAGGTGGATCTCCCTTTATCCTTCTGTTCCTCATCTGAGGGAATCTGTGTCTGTGTCCTTTCAGGACCTCATGCTCCACTTCTGGAAAACAGAAGTTGGTCCAGATAATTTCTAAGACCCATCCCTTTTCTGGTATCGCTGACTATCCCTGTACTATTACGTTTTTTACCGTGATGTTGACATAAGATATAGGGGTTCATCATTGCCTTTTATTTTTTAAAGCAATTTGTTCTGAGCTCTGCCTTAAATCAGTGCCTAGATCCCCTCTGAGCTTGTGCGTGGTTCTCTGGTCCTAGGCCCCCTGGCCATCATGCCCAGCGTGAGAACATGAATGGCTACTGCATGTTCAACAATGTTGCCATTGCTGCCCGCTATGCCCAAGAAAAGCACCATGTGTCACGGTGAGGCTGGGGGCAATATGGGCTTTCTGGGGAATCTGCTCACCAAGCCCTTGCCCAGTGATGGGCCCCTGCTTCTCTGGGCAGGAGGTGAGTTCTCAGGGGACCCTTAACCTTTTCCAGGATACTCATTGTGGATTGGGATGTCCACCATGGGCAAGGCGTACAGTTCATCTTTGAGCAGGACCCGAGGTATGTTCAGAGTGGGTCCTCCCCTTGGTACAGTTAGGGGGCTTAGAATTCCTTCCCCTGCTGCCCCCCTGCCCCAAGCCCTCTACCCTAAAGTCCTCCCTTTTCTTCTCCAGCGTCCTCTACTTCTCTGTTCACCGTTATGAGCAGGGCCGATTCTGGCCCCACCTAAAAGCTTCTGACTGGCAGGCAACAGGAAGTGGCAAGGGTCAGGGATACACTGTCAACGTGCCTTGGAACCAGGTCAGGCCCCTAGCACTTGCAGAAGGCCTTGGCCTAACAGGCCTTCTTATGTGGGTGCGCTCATTGTCCATTTCTCTGTCTTGCTGTGTCTTCCTCCCTAGGTGGGGATGAGGGATGGGGATTACATCAGTTCCTTCTTACATGTGCTGCTGCCCATTGCTCTGGAGGTAACGGAACTCGGGCGGGGCCCCTTAAACACAAGAGTGCTGGGAGACCTAGTAGTGAGGGCTAGAAGGCAGAAGCTGAGGGCCTAAGGTCTGGGAAGGAGATGGAGTCTGGCCTCAGGGGACTGAGTAGATGAGAGCTTGGGGGACATGGAAGACTTCCATTTGTAGGGGTCAGGAAAGGTCGGAGTGGTCCTGATAGCAGTAGCAGCCGCCGCCGCTCAGGACCTTGGCTGGTAGGAACAGATTACAAGACTTCCGGATGGGAAGGTTCGGCAGGAAGGTTCAGAATGGGATCCGCAGTGAAGTCTGGTAGGGAGAAGCTAAGTGGGCAGGGCGGAAAGCCGGGCTAACGTGTTCCTCCTCCTCCTCCTCCTCCTCCATCTCTAGTTTCAGCCTCAGATGGTTCTGGTGGCCGCTGGCTTTGATGCCATGCTGGGGGACCCCAAGGTAGGCCCCTTGGCAGGAGAGACAGATTGGACTCGGGAGGAGGGCAGGATCATGGTCTTTGGGTCCCTCTCGTTCACCCTTGGCAGAATGGGGGTGAGACCTGGGAGACCGCATTCAGCTCCTCCCTCTTTCTTTCCCCAGGGAGAAATGGCAGCCACTCCGGGGGGTTTTGCCCACCTCACTCACTTGCTCATGAGTCTGGCTAAGGGGAAGCTGATTCTGTGTCTGGAGGTGAGGGATAACTCAATGTCTTTCAGTCTCTGTGTCTGTCTTTTTCCTCTCCACCTCTTCTTTGCGTTTACGCACATAACTGCCTTCCTGCCTTGCTCATTGGATCTGGGAAGAGGCCAGGGGCAAATCGGGGCAAAGGCATTCTGGGGAGGGGCCTGAGAGCCTACGCTTCTGCTCTTCCTTCCCCTTCTGCTTTTTTTCATCCTGTGTCCCCTTGAGCACTGCTCCTCCCTTGTTCTCAGTGGATTCCCACTTTGATGCTAGGTTTCCACGAGACAGCTAACTGCTTTACCTCTGAGAGTGGCTGATTTCCCTCCATCATCATTCCCTTTCTTTCCTTCTCTGAGTTGCGTCTCCCTTCCTGCAGGGTGGCTACAACTTGCGTTCTCTTGCTTTGGGGGTCAGTGCCACTCTGCAGACCCTCCTGGGAGACCCATGTCCCATGTTGGCAACACCTTGCACCCCCTGCCCCAGGTGAGAGGTCCTCAAGGAATCCCAGGGTTTCTCTGGGGGGAGGAATGTGGATGACTGTTAACTTAGAATCTGGGTGACCTTGGACACATCATTCCACCTCTCTGTGGATTGTCATCGGTGACCTGTAGGGTCCCTCCTGTCTCAGACGTTCTCTGATTTTGAGTCCCTCGTCCTGCCTTCGGATCATGAGAGCCTTCGACTAGGTAACGTCAGATCTCTTTCAGCTCTGCTATTTTCTGATTTTCTCTGATCACTCCTATTTTTTTTTTCCCAACTGGCAGTGCCCTGGCTTCCTTGTCCTGTACCCTGGCTGCTCACAGACCTTTCTGGAAGGTTATACAGAGGTTTCGTAAGTGAGGCAACTGAGAGGGTCAAGGGAACGTGGGAGGGCTGGGGGTCTGGAAGGTGTGGGCCCCGCTTCCTTTGCCCATGCCTATCCAAAGGTATCTATGATCTCAGTCCTCAGAGGTGGAGGCCCCAGGGGTGATGGGCTGGGAGGGAAGAGAACCAAGAGATTCCACAAGTGGGCCTCCGTGGGACAGCCAGACTATGCCTAGTATGGTGGAGATCTCAGGACTGGGTTCAGATGCTGGCTTGACCTTGAACAAGTCCTTTCCCTCTCCCAGGGCCTGCTAAAATGAGCAGGTGGGACCACGTGATCTTGAGCTTTAAATCTGTGATCCTTTGATCCCCACCCCCCACCCCCTATAACAGAGGCTGCCCCTGAGGACAAGGAGAAAGATCACAGGGAGGTGAGCCTAGGCCCCCCGCCTAAGCTTGAGGCCCTGGGGAAACCCTTGGAGCAGGCCCTGCCCCTGCCTCCGAACCGAACAGGCTTGGTATATGACGAGAGGATGATGGAGCATTTCAATATGTGGGACAGGTACTGGGCTTGGGTTGGTGGCTGAGGGCACCATTTGCTAGGGGTCACATGACCTCCCTTCCCTTCGATGACCCTACCTGGCCCTTCCCCAGCCACCACCCAGAGCGGCCCGAACGCATTGCCCAAATAGCGCAGCGCCTCGTGGAGCTCGGGCTGACCCCTCGATGCCTCCCTTTGCCTGCCCGTTCCGCTACGGACAACGAGCTGCTGAGCTGCCACAGGTAGAGGCTGCCCCTTGCCCACTCTGTTCTCTTCTCTCCTCTGTTCTCCTCTTCACCCTCTTTTCTTTCTTTGTTCTTCTCTTTGTTCTTTCCTCTCCTCACAAAGCGCCTCTCCCCACCTTTTCCTCTCTTCCTCCTGTCCAGCGAGGAGTATGTTGACCGTGTTCGAGCCACGAGTGGCCTGAAGCCTCGGGACCTGCACAGGGAGGGTGAAAGTTACAACTCCATCTACATGTCCCCCCACTCCTTCAGCTGTGCCCAGCTCGCCGCTGGAGCCGCTTGCAGTTTGGTGGAGGCCATCTTGGCCAGGGAGGCACGTGGTGAAAGGGAGGGGGCTCCACCACGGTGGAGGATGTGGGATAGGGTGGAATTCTTGTGGTGTGGCGTGGCATGCCGTGGTATAACATGGCTTGGTTCCAAGGTGGGGTGAGGAAAGAGGAGGCAGATAACAGAGGGCAGGAAATGAGGCCATCCTTTGCCATTTGGCCTCAGCACAGGTGCAGAACGGGCTAGCCATTGTCCGTCCACCAGGCCACCACGCGGAAAGAGATGCTGCCTGTGGTTTCTGCTTCTTCAATTCTGTGGCCGTGGCTGCTCGCCACGCGCAGGAGGTGGCAGGCCGGGCCCTCCGGTGAGTGCAGCTGAGGCAGGAAGCTGGAAAGGGTGAAGAGGAGTACTGTCCACCTTTGCCCTCAGACGCAGGGCTTTCTAACTTGGCCTCTGACCTTGGCTTTCTTGGGTTTCTATCTGGAGAGGTGGGGCTCGTTAGAATTGGCGTCCTTGGTAATCCTCTGGCATCGCCAGCCTGACTGCCCACAGGGCCAGGCCACACAAAAGCTGCTGAGCACTCTGTCTAAGGGGAGCTGGAGGGAAAGAGCTGGGGGAGGCTCCTTGTCTCTTCTTGCAGAATCCTGATTGTGGATTGGGACATTCATCATGGCAATGGAACACAGCACATGTTTGAGGAGGACCCAAGGTAAGGCCTGAGGAAGGACAGGAAGCCCATGGGGAGGCGTCTGCCTCTGCCTTGGTCTTCTAACAAACCTTCTCCTGGCTAGCGTGCTGTACGTGTCCTTGCACCGCTATGATCACGGCGCCTTCTTCCCTGTGGCTAAGGATGGTGCTAGCAGCTGCGTGGGCCAGGGCCAGGGAGAGGGTTTCAATGTCAACGTGGCATGGAACGGGCCCCGCGTTGGAGATCCCGACTACCTCACCGCCATGCACCATATTGTGATGCCCATTGCCTACGAGGTGAGACTGGCGGCAAAAGAAGATGTTTGAGGGTGGGGTGGCCTCTCCTGGCACTCGCATCCACCCGAGAGGCCGGGCAGACGTTTCGAGTGCTTCAATTATGTTGTAGTTCAACCCTGAGCTGGTGCTGGTGTCTGCTGGCTTTGATGCTGCTCGAGGGGACCCCCTCGGAGGCTGCCTCGTCTCCCCAGAGGGCTACGCACACATGACGCATCTGCTGATGGGGCTGGCTGGTGGCCGCGTTGCCCTGATCCTCGAGGTACGATTCCTTCGGGACTCTGCTGTTTCCCTTTCCTGTGGTCTCCCCTTGATCGTCCTTACCCATGACTCTGGGCCCTCCATGCCCACCTACCTCTCTTCCCCTGACTAGGGTGGCTACAACCTAACATCCATCTCAGAATCTATGGCTGCTTGTGCCCGGACCCTTCTAGGTGACCCACCCCCATCACTCCCCTGGCTTCGGCCTCCGCTGCCTGGGGCCTTCCTCTCACTGGCTGAGGTTGCCCAGAACCACCAGAAGTACTGGCAGAGCCTTCGGCTTACTGGTGAGCAGAGCTTCAGTCGGGGCTGCGGAGGGTCCAACCGGATGGGGGGGTGACTGGTTTCTCCCCGTTCCATTCACTGTCCAGCAGTAAAGACAGAGGTGGAAGCAAGGGAGAGCTCATTGGAGCCGGTTGAGAAGGAGAGCCCCCCAGAGGCGTTGGCCACAGGACTGAAGCTAGAGGAACGGCCTCTGTCACCCGTGCTCGAGGAGACCTTGGGCCTGGAGTCCCTTCGGCTCAGTGCACGTGCTCCGGGGGAGCCAGAGGCCAAAGCCGTCGTTGCCAAAGAAGAGGACCCTGGGGAGCCTGGCCTACTTGGGGAGGCGGCTGGGGGAGGGGGCCCAGCCACCCCTACCCTACTGATGATAGGGGACCAATTTGATGCTGAGGGGGTGAGTCTCTGCTTCACCCCCAGGTCCCCACCGGATGAAGATATGGTGAGAACACCCTTCCTGGCCTCAGACTCATTGCTCTCTCAAACAACCTCTTAGGCCACATTCTATGCTGTGACCCCGCTGTCCTGGTGCCCACACCTGGCGACTGTGCGCTCAGTGCCTGAGGGGGGCCTGGATGTGACCCAGCCATGCCAGGACTGTAGCACCCATCTGGAGAATTGGCTCTGCCTGTCTTGCTATCAGGTGGGCCGGGGAAGGTGGTATGGAGTGCAGAGTGGAGGTGTGGGGTTGGCAGAGAACAAGATTCTACCTGACCCTGGAGTCATTCCAACTCCTGGGTACTAGAAGGGATTACCCTCATTCTTAGGGTTGCCAGGGGTGCCACAGTGCACAGAGTGCTGGGCCTGGAGTTAGGAAGTCCCCAGTTCAAATCCTGCCTCATACACTAGCTCTGTGACACTCGGCAAGTCACTTCACCTCTGCCTCAATTTCTTCACCTGTGAAATGGGGATCATAATAGCGCCTACCTCCCAGGGCAGTCATAAGGACAAGATAAAATGTTTGTAAAGGGCTTAGTACAGTGCCTGGCATATAGTAGGCACTTAATAAATGATGATTCTTTCCCTCCCTGGCTTCCTTTAGGTTCATTGTGGCCGCTACATTCAGGCTCACATGCTCCAACACCATGAGGCCTCAGGCCACCCACTGGTCCTAAGCTATGCTGACCTCTCAGCCTGGTGTTACACTTGCCAGGCCTATGTGAACCATGAGGTGAGTCCCCTGGAAGTGGCTGCTGCGTCCCATGGGCTGGGCATCAAGAGAAGGGCTCCCTCCAACTGTTTTGCCTTTGTCTAGGTTCTGTTGGAGGCCAAGAAGGCTGCATACCAGTCCAAATTTGGGGAGGAGATGCCAGCGTTGCCATGACAGCTGAGTGCCCGGTGGCCCCTCCTTGATGTTGCCATTCTTTTGGATTATTGATTAATGAGAACAATCATTCCTACGTCTCTCTAGCAGACACTGGCTTCCCTAAATAAAAGAAAACGAAAGACACTTGCTTCCCCACCCACCCATTTTGTAGTTGATGAGGGAGGGGAGGGTCAAAAGTGCCACCATAAGGTAGCAATAAACATCGTTAATGCGAGGCAAGCTGGCATCAGTGCCCGGGTGAGCTGGTGTGGAAGAGACTTGTTTCCAGGAGATCGACTGCCCCAAAAGGGGCTGGGAAAATGCCTCAGAAGTTGGCAAGGGGTGTGGGGACCAGAGATGAGACAGACTCTGCTTTGCTTGCAGGGGCACGAAGGAGGCTATTTTATTAAGCTTGGGTGCCAAGGCTGGGGATAAACATGCATGATGGAGGAGAGAGACAGGAAGCAAGGGTGGATGGAGACCCTGTCACTCTGGCCAGTAGCGTGTGGTAGCAAGTGGTACTCCCCACTGCACCTGAGCCCTGCCCTTGGCTCCCAAGGCCTCCAGGCGGTTCAGGCGCTGTAGTGCAGTCCCATGTGACACGGAAGCAGGACCTGGCCCCAGGTCCCGGCGCAAATGACGACGTTGCCGGGGCCATGGTTCCCCCCTGACCAAGATGGGAGGGATTTGGGTCTCCGACATCTTGGCCAACAGCTGGCTCATCACAAATCTGTGGATGGAAATATCCAGAAGTCTCCAGTGCCACCAATTCTGCCCCTCCCCAGACCCATCCACCTTCCCTCCAGTGGTACCTGAGGAGTGCCTGCTTGGAATCTGCTGCCTCATCCTTGGCCTGGGCCTTGGGACCAAGTGACACTGTCTCCTCCATGTTGACCTCAGGCTCAAGATGGGAGCCTCCCCACAGGTGCAAGAGGAGCTGGGCCAGGGCAGCAGCTTCAGCCTTGGTCTCCCGCCACCCAGCCTCTGCCTCAAGGAGCCGCTCTAGGGCCTGGGCCAGCAGGGCTGCCTTGGGAGAACCTGGTGGCCAGTCCAACTGAAGGGCCCTTGCCATCTGCCCAAGGTTCCAAGAGAAAGGCAGGGTCTGGGGCTGTGGGACCCAGAAAGAGCAGATGTTACATGTGACTCGAGAACAGACATGTTATTAAAAAGATCTGGAAGGGGCTTAAAAGCCCCAGCTCCTCCAACCATTCCCTGAATATCTGCCATGTGCCTGACAACTGGCCATTGCCCCTTTGCTGGAAGGCCACCAGGTTAAAAAGTAAGCACACACCCCCCCCCCCCCACACACACACACCCCAAGGCAGCCCATTCCACTCTAGGGTCGCTTTCATAGCAAGTTTTTCCTGACAGCACGCCTAGATGTACCTCCTATCCATGGCCCCTCTCCTGCCTTTAGGCCAAGTTGAACAAAGCCAGTCCTTCTCCATTACTGCTCTTCAGATAAATGAAGACAGCCAAGCATGTACCCCCTCTTCAGTATTCCCTTTGCCAAGCTACACATTCTTCCAACCGATCCACAGTCCTCTGGTTTGCCATCAGGACCCCCAAATATCCCGTCAGCAGCCTGCTGAATTCTGTCTACCTAGTGAATAGTACTTCTCCATCCCTAGGAAATCTAAAAATGAGTGAGTTTTCATGTCATTGGAAACATGGAAGTGTCTAACTACCAATCGTTTGTGGGTAAGGGAGACATCTTGAAATGGCTTTGGAATGTCTGATTTGGCCATGACTCCAATGTGTTCCCTCCCTCGCATCCCACCAAAACCAACACCATAATGTCTGACTTGAGACTTCGACAAAGGGCAGGGACAGTAATCACTCTAGAGCTCTTTGCCAGGTCTCTGGTAATGGGAAATTTCTGTATGTATGTGCATATGTATTTATCCTCTTTTAATCCAGAAAAGACCTCCGAGACCATATAGTCCAACTCGAATTCCTCTCATTTTATAGGTGAAGAAACAGGCCCATGGAGGGGAAGTGACTTGTCCAAGGTCACCAAGACAGAACTGGGTTGGAATTCAAATCCTCTGAGTCCAAAGCGGGGCAGAACTCTTGCCTGTGGTTTGCCTTCCGTTTCAGCATGTTACAATCTTGAATCATTTCTGTGAGGACTAGCAGAAACTCCCTCTGCAGAAATCAACCTACTCGGTCGTCTCCAAATGACTCAGTAAGAGCCATTTGGCTGTATGGGCCAGAGCTCTTCAGAGCCTTCCTCAAAGTCTACCAAAGGGCCACTAGTTAGGGTGAAGGAGAGCCTGTGCTTTGGCAGAAAGCGCCTTTTTCATATCTGGGACAAGACAAAAATGATGCTCGTGATGGAGAAAGAATAGATTTGAAATGAATGTGACATAAAACTGGAGAGCACAAAAACATTCATAAAACCAAACCACGCTGCTTAGTCCTTGAAATCTCAAAGGCTATCCCAGAAGGACACAGACTCCAAGACAGCCACAAGGACAAGGCCCTCGGGAGCTCCAAGCCTGGTCTCCAAATCTACTGACTCCCTTTCCCCTTCTATCCCCATAGCCAGTCCACACCAGCTTGGAGGAGCGCGAAAGAGATGGAGCAGTGGCACCCCCACCCCCACCCCGCAACTCCTGCCACAGACATACGTAGAGACACGTGACCCCACACGAACACCACACAAAGCCACAGCCATGATCAAGCTGGTCGTGAAGGCACAATGACATAGGGTACAGAAACAATCACAATGTTACAAAGGCCAAATGTCTAAAGAATCATCACCCAAAGACTTAACACGATCACACACACATAGTCATGTCACACAAAGACCCAAATACATCCAGACTTGCAGCCCAGCCTTTTTCCTTTCCTACAGGACCGCGGACAGCTCCAAACTCTGGTAAGGCTCCTCCCTCTGCCTGATCCAGATATTCTCCCTCCCCCCCCCCCGCCCCCCAGAATCCCCAGAGCGATCCCCTTCCCACCATAGAGCCTGTCTGAAGACGAATACCTGAGCAAAGACAGCGCCATGGGACTCTGTTGGGAGGAGCAGAACTCCAGCCCAAACCAAGGTGACCAGCGGTGGCAGCGGAGCTGCTGCCATCCTCCTCCTCCTCCTTCTCTTCCTCTTCCTCCCCCA
Organism: Vombatus ursinus; assembly: GCF_900497805.2. NCBI lineage: Eukaryota > Metazoa > Chordata > Mammalia > Diprotodontia > Vombatidae > Vombatus > Vombatus ursinus. The sequence continues at coordinate 201,453 of NW_020954631.1, read as the reverse complement.
GCCTGTGGCTTGCTCCTCCCTCCTTCCTGCCTCTCCTGTCAGCGCAAGCGTGTTACTTCCTCCCCGCAGTCCTGCCACAGCTTCTAATGCACATTCCTCTCACCCTTCGTTCTCTTAGGATCCTAGAAGGTCAGAGCTGGAAGGGACTTTAGCAATCCATGCAGTCCAACCCTCTGGAGGAAACTGACCCCAGGGAAGAGACTCTGTGCACTCACACTTACAGTTAAAGATGAAAAGCAATCACCGAGTCTTTGACCTGAGCTCTGGCTTTCAGTGTGACTCACCTATTCCTCCCACACCCCCAACACTAACCCTAATTGTGCTTCCAATTTTTCCTTCAGGCTATGGCACTGAACCTCTCCACCCCACTCCCATCCCCCAGCCTCCTCCGTTTGATTCCAGAAATACTGAGGTAAAAATGGAGAACTTTGATATCAAACAACAAATATTACATCACAAGGAATTGTGGCAGGGAAGCAGAACCCTATTTCTTGGCCACGAGAAGTCAAAGGAAAGAATAGAATATGATCTTCTCTAAAGCAAGGCTTCTTATTTCCAATAAGATCAAGGGAGAAACAAGGATGTCCATTATCACCACTGTTATTCAATATTGTACTAGAAATGTTAGCTTTAGCAATAAGAGAAGAAAAAAATTGAAGGAATTAGAATAGGCCAGGAAGAAGCAAAGCTATCACTCTTTGCAGATGATGTGATGGTATACTTAGAGAATCCTAGAGAATCAACTTAAAAACTACTTGAAGTAATTAGCAACTCTAGCAAAGTTGCAGGATATAAAATAAACCCAGGAGGCAAAGCCAAGATGGCGTAGAGAAAGCAGTAACTTGCTTGAGCTCTCCCCAAAACCCCTCCAAATACCTATAAAAATGGCTCTAAACAAATTCTAAAGCAGCAGAACCCACAAAAAGACAGAGTGAAACAAATTTCCAGCCCAAGATAACCTGGATGGTTGATCAGAAAGGTATACCGTGCCGGGCAGGGAGAGGAGCTCAGTTCGGCATGGGCGCACAGGCCGCAGTGAACCTGGAGCAGGCTTCAGAGGACTGGATCACAGGCAGCTGTGGCAGTTTCCAGACTTCTCAACCCACGAACACCAAAGACAACTTAGAAGGTCAGTGGGAAAAGTCTGTGACTTTGGTGAGAGACAAACTAGGTCTCAGCCGCAGTGGTCCCAGGGCAGCAGCTGCTTCCTGAGCTTCCAGCCCACAGACTGAAGGGGAATCGAGTGGCTGATCAGAGGGGGATTGCAGGGATCTCTCTGCCAGGGCTGAGGCAGGAATCTCTTGCTTTGCCCGTGCTCGGATCTGGGTCACAGTTCTGAGGGGTGGTCCTGGGGTGAGGAGCGGTGCTGGTGTGGTGGAGCTTGTTGTGGCAGTGAAGAGAAAACACCTCGCTCCTTATCATAGCACTTTGGAAGAACTGAAAATTTTGAGGTCCCTAGAAGTACCTCTGAAAACAGCTGTACAAACCGCCGAAGCTTGGGACAGTACATTCTCCACGTTGGAAGCAGACTCTTACCTTAACAAAGAGTTTAAAACTGAAGTAATTGGCCGGGATCATGAGTAAGCAGCACAAAAAGAGTCAGACTATATTATCTTACTTTGGTGACAAAGAAGATCAAAACATACAACCAGAAGAAGACAACAAAGTCAAAGCTGCTACATTCAAAGCCTCCAAAAAAAATATGAATCAGTCCCAGGCCTTGGAAGACCTCAAAAGGGATTTTGAGAAGCAAGTAAGAGAAGTAGAGGAAAAACTGGGAAGAGAAATGAGAGTGATGCAAGAAAATCATGAAAAACAAGTCAACAGCTTGCTAAAGGAGACCCAAAAATATACTGAAGAAAATAACACCTTAAAAAATAGCCTAACCCAAATGGCAAAAGAGGTCCAAAAAGCCAATGAGGAGAAGAATGCCCTAAAAAGCAAAACTGGCCAAATGGAAAAGGAAGTCCAAAAGACTACTGAGGAAAATAATTCCTTAAAAATCAGAACAGAGCAATTGGAAGCTGGTGACTTTATGAGAAATCAAGACACTGTAAAACAAATCAAAAAGAATGAAAAATTAGAAAACAATGTGAAATATCTCATTGGAAAAACAACTGACCTGGAAAATAGATCCAGGAGAGAGAATTTAAAAATTATTGGACTATCTGAAAGCCATGATCAAAAAAAGAGCCTAGACATCATCTTTCAAGAAATTATCGAGGAAAACTGCCCTGATATTTTAGAACCAGAGGACAAAATAGAAATGGAAAGAATCCACCAATCTCCTCCTGAAAGAGATCCCCAAAGGAAAACTCCTAGGAATATTGTAGCCAAATTCCAGAGTTCCCAGGTCAAGGAGAAAATATTACAAGCAGCCAGAAAGGAACAATTCAAGTATTGTGGAAACACAATCAGGATAACACAACATTTAGCAGCTTCTACATTAAGGGACCGAAGGGCATGGAATATAATATTCCGGAGGGCAAAGGAGATAGGATTACAACCAAGAATCACCTACCCAACTAAACTCAGTATAATCCTTCAGGGGAAAAAATGGTCATTCAGTGAAATAGAGGACTTTCAAGCATTCTTGGTGAAAAGACAAGAGTTGAATAGAAAATTTGACTTTCCAATACAAGACTCAAGTGGAACATGAAGAGGTAAACAGGAAAGAGAAATCATAAGAGACTTATTAAGGTTGAACTGTTTACATTCCTGCAGGGAAAGATGGTATTTGTAACTCATGAGACCTTTGGCAGTATTAGGGAGTTGGAGGGGAAAAATTATATGTATGTATATAGATAGATAGATAGATAGATAGATAGATAGATAGACAGACAGATAGAGGGCACAGGGTGAGGTGAAGATGAAGGGGTGATATCTGGAGAATAAAATTAAGGGGTGAGAGAGGAGTATACTAGGAGAAGGAGAAAGGGAGAGGTAGAACAGGGTAAATTATCTCACAAAAAATAGAAAAGAAAAGGCTCTTACAGTGGAGGGGAAGTGGGGGGAAGGTGAGAAGGAATGAGTGAATCTTATTCTCATAGGATTTGGCTTAAGGAGAGAATAACATACACACTCAATTGGGTATAGAAATCTATCTTACTCTACAGGAAAATAGAGAGGAAGGGGGCGAGAGAATAGGGGGTTGATAGAAGGGAGGGCGGATTGGGGGAGGGGTAATCAGAAGCAAACACTTCTAACGAGGGACAGGGTCAAAAGAGAGAATAGAATAAATGGGGGGCAGGATAGGATGAAGGGAAATATAGTTAGTTTTTCACAACATGACTACTATGGAAGTGTTTTGCATGACTACACATGTATAACTTGTACCAAGTTGCTTGCCTTCTCAATCGGGGGGGGGGGGGGGGAGGGAGAAAGGGAGAAAATTTGGAACCCAAAATTTTAAAAACAAATGTTAAAAATTGTTTTCACATGCAACTGGGAAATAAGATATACAGGCAATGGGGTACAGAAATCTGTCCCACCCTACAGGAAAATAGAAAGGGAAGGGGATAAGAGAAAGGAGGGAGAGATAGAAGGGAGGGCAGACTAGGAGAAGGGGTATTTAGAATGTATGCCAACTTGGGGTGGGGGAGGGGCAAGATGGGGTGAAAATTTGGAACTCAAAATCTTGTGGAAGTAAATGTTGAAAACTGAAAATAAATAAATTTAGTATTTAAAATAAACCCACATAAATCATCAGCATTTCTATATATTATTAACAAAGCCCAACAGCAAGAGATTTGAACTCAGGTCCTCCTGACTCCAGGGCCGGTGCTCTATTCATTACACCAGCTAACTGCCCCAATAACTGGAAAAACATCAGTTGCTCATCGATAGGCCAAGTTAATATAATAAAAATGACAATTCTACCTAAATTAATTTACTTATTCAGTGCCATACCAATCAAACTACCAAAAAAAAATTTTATAGACCTAGAAAAAATAATAACAAAATTCATCTGGAAGAACAAAAGGTCCAGAATATCAAGGGAATTAATGAAAAGAAATGCTAGGGAAGGTGGCCTAGCCATACCAGATCTAAAACTGTATTATAAAGCAGCAATCATCAAAACTACTTAGTACTGGCTAAGACATAGAGTGGTGGATCAGTGGAATAGGTTAGGTATGCAAGACACAGTAGTCAATGACTATAGTAATCTACTGTTTGATAAACCCAAAGACCCCAGCTTCTGGGATAAGAACTTACTATTTGACAAAAACTGCTGGGAAAACTGGAAAAGAATATGGCAGAAAATAGGCATAGACCAAAATCTCACACCAAATACCAAAACAAAGTCAAAATGGGTACATGATTTAGATATAAAGCTGATACTGTAAGCAAACTGGGAGACCAAGGAATAGTTTACCTATCAGATCTATGGAGAAGGGAAGAATTTATGACCAAACAAGAGATGGAGAACATGGATAATTTTAAGTACATTAAATTGAAAATGTTTTGCACAAACAAAGCCAATGCAACCAAGATTAGAAGGGAAGCAGAAAGCTGGGAAACAATTTTCACAGCCAGGCCTCATTTCTAAAATATATGGAGAACTGAGTCAAATTTATAAGAATATAGGTCACTCCCCAACTGATAAATGGTCAAAGGATATGAACAGGCAGTTTTCAGATGAAGAAATTATAGCTATCTATAGTCATATGAAAAAAATTCTCTAAATCACTATTTTTTTTTTTTTGAGGCAATTAGGGTTAAGTGACTTGACCAGAGTCACACAGCGAGTAAGTATTATGTGTCTGAGGCCGGATTTGAACTCAAGTCCTCCTGACTCCAAGGCCGGAGCTCTATCCATTACGCCACCTAGCTGCCCCTCTAAATCACTATTGATTAGAGAAATGCAAATCAAAATGATTCTGAGGTACCACATCACACCTATCAGATTGGCCAACATGACAAAATAGGATGATGATAAATATTGGAGAAGATGTGGGGAAAATTGGAACACTAATGCATTGTTGGTGGAGTTGTGAAATGCTCCAACCATTTTGGAGAGCAATTTGGAACTATGCCCAAAGTGCTATAAAATTGTGCATACCTTTTGATCCAGCAATACCACTACTAGGTCTGTATCCCAAAGAGATCATAAAAAAAGGGAAAAGGACCCACATGTACAAAAATATTTATAGCAGCTGTTTTTGTGGTGGCCAAGAATTGGAAATTTAGGGGATGCCCATCCATTGGAGAAAGGCTGAACAAGTTATGGTACATGAATGTAATGGAATACTATTGTGCTATAAAAAATGATGAGCAGACAGACTTCAGAAAAACCTGGAAAAACTTACATGAACTGATGCTGAGTGAAGTGGGCAGAACCAGGAGAACATTGTACACAGTAACAGCCACATTGTGCGATGACTAACGTTGATAGACTTAGCTCTTCTCAGCAATGCAAGAATCTAAGACATCTCCAAAAGACTCATGATAGAAAAAGCCGTCCAGATCCAGAAAAAGAACGATGGAGTCTGAATGCAGATGGAACCATACTATTTGGTCTCCTTTTCTTTCAATGTTTTGTTTTGTTTCTTCTTTCTTATGGTTCCTCCCATTAGTTCTAATTCTTCTTTACATCATGACTAATTTGAAAATATGCTTAATATGAATGTGTAAGTAGAGCCTATATCATATTGCACGCCATCTTGGGGAGGAGGGAGAAGAAGGAGGGGGAGAAAATTTGAACTGAAAATCTTATGGAAATGAATGTTGAAAACCTAAAATAAATAAATAAATACACTGCTCTTCTCAGCAATACAATGATCTAAGAGAGACTATCCAAAAGACTCATGATGGAAAATGCTATCCACATTCAGAGAAAGAACAATGGAGTGTGAATGCAAATTGAGGCATACTATTTTTCTCTCTTTTTTAATTAATTAATTAGTGTATTTATTCAAATATCATGGAACCATAGTCAGGATTACGCAGGACTTTGCAGCTTCAACATTAAAAAATTGGAGGAGGGGCAGCTAGGTGGCACAGTGGATAGAGCACCGGCCCTGGATTCAGGGGGACCTGAGTTCAAATCCAGCCTCAGACACATAACACTAGCTGTGTGACCCTGAGCAAGTCACTTAACCTCACTGCCTAGATAAAAACAAATTGGAGGGCTTGGAATATGATATTCTGTAAGGCAAAGGAGCTTGGATTACCAGCAAGGATCAACTACCCAGCAAAATTGAGCATAATCTTTCAGTCAAGGAGATGGACATTCAGTGAAATAGGGTACTTCCAGACTTTCCTGATGAAAAGACCAGAGCTCAATGGAAAATTCGATCTTCAAATACAGGACTCAAGAGAGGTATAAAAAGGTAAACAGGAAAGGGCCAAAACAAACAAACAAACAAACATGTTATTCAATAAGGGCAAACTGTTTACATCCCTACATGGGAAGATGATACTTATAACTCTTGAGAACTGTGTCTTTATTATGACATTTAGATAGGATATACATAGACAAAGGGGGTGGGTTTAAGTTGACTTTGATGTGATGATAAAAAAAAATCCAATGAAGTGGTGAAAAGGAACTGTAATGGGAGAAGAGAAAAGGAGGAAGCAGAAAAGGGTAAATTACATCAAATGAAGAGACACAAAGACATATTACAGTAGAGAGAGAAAAGGGAGGGAGGTGAGCATTGAACTTTACTCTCATCCAATTTGGCTCAAGGAGGGAATAACATACACAGGTATAAAAAATTAACTTGCCATATAGGCAGTAGGAAGGGAAGGGGGAAAGAAAAGGGAGGAGGCTGATACAAGGGAGAGAAGATTGAGGGAGGTGGTGGTCAAAAGTAAAAGTAAGGAGGGAAAGGGAGAAAAAGAAAAAGAAAAGGATAAACAGGGGAGGGGAGAATAGGATGGAGAGAAAGACACAGATAGTAATCAGAACTGTGAACAACGTGAATGGGATGAACTCTCCCATAAAATGGAAGTGGATAGCAGAATGGATTAAAAATCATAATCCTGGGGCAGCTAGGTGGTGCAGTGGATGGAGCTCTGGCCTTGGAGTCAGGAGGACCTGAGTTCAAACCCGGCCTCAGACACTTGACACTTACTAGCTGTGTGACCCTGGGCAAGGCATTTAATCCCAACTGCCTTAAAAAAAATTTTTTTAAATAAAAAATAAAAACCATAATCCTACAACATGTTGTTTACAGGAAACACATTTGAAAAAGAGTGACACCTACAGGGTAAAGGTAAAAGGCTGGAGTAGAATATATTATGCTTCAGCTGAAGTGAAAAAAAGCAGGGGTAGCAATCCTGATCTCAGACAAAGCAAAAACAAAAATAGATCTTATTAAAAGAGATAAGGAAGGAAACTACATCCTACTAAAAGGCACTATAGATAATGAAGTAATGTCATTACTAAACATATATGCACCAAGTGGTATGGCATCTAAGTTCTTAGAGGAGAAGTTCAGGGAGTTACAGGAAGAAATAGACAGCAAAACTATACTAGTGGGGGACCTCAACCTCCCCCTCTCTGAACTAGATAAATCTAACCACAAAATAAACAAGAAAAATGTTAAGGAGGTGAATACAATTTTAGAAAAGTTAGATACGGTAGACCTCTGGAGAAAGCTGAATGAGGATAGGAGGGAATATACTTTTTTCTCAGCGGTACATGGCACATACACAAAAACTGACTGTGTACTAGAGCATAAAAACCTCACAATCTGATGCAGAAAGGCAGAAATATCAAATGAATCCTTTTCAGATAATGATGCAATAAAAATTATATGTAATAAAGGGCCATGGAAAGATAGACTAAAAATTAATTGGAAACTAAATCTAATCCTAAACAATGAGTGGGTCAAACAACAAATCATAGAAACAATCAGTAACTTCATCCAAGAGAATGACAATAATGAGACAACATACCAAAACTTACGGGATGCAACAAAAGCAGTTCTTAGGGGAAGTTTTATATCTCTAAATGCTTACATGAATAAAATAAAGAGGAGATCAATGAACTGGGCATGCAACTGAAAAAAAAAAACTAGAAAAAGAACAAATTAAAAATCCCTATATACCAAATTAGAAACACTGAAAACCAAAGGAGAGATCAATAAGATTGAAATTAAAAAAACCACTGAACTAATAAATAAAACTAAGAGCTGGTTTTATGAAAAAACTAATAAAATAGACAAACCTTTGGTTAATTTAATTAAAAAAAGAAAGAAGAAAACCAAATTACCAGTATAAAAAATGAAAAGGGTGAGTTCACCACCAATGAAGAGGAAATCAAAACAATAATTAGGAACTATTTTGCCCAACTGTATGCCAATAAATTTGAAAATCTTAATGAAATGGATAAATATTTACAAAAATATAAATTTCCCAGATTAACAGAAGAGGAAGTAAAATATTTAATACCTAAATAACCCCATTTCAGAAAAAAAGAAATTGAACAAGCCATCAATGAACTCCCTAGGAAAAAATCTCCAGGGCCAGATGGATTTACAAGCAAATTCTATCAAACATTTAAAGAACAATTAATTCCTATTCTATATAGACTATTTGGAAAAATGGGTGAAGAAGGAGTCTTACCAAATTCTTTATATGATACAAATATGGTACTAATACCTAAACCAGGAAGGGGCAAAACAGAGAAAGAAAATTATAGACCAATTTCCCTAATGAATATAGATGCAAAAATTTAAAATAAAATATTAGCAAAAAGATTAAAGCAATTTATCATTAGAATAATACACCATGACCAGGTAGGATTTATACCAGGAATGCAGGGCTGGTTCAATATTAGGAAAACTATCAGCATAATTGATCATATCAACAACAAAACTAACAGAAACCACATGATTATCTCTAGATGCAGAAAAAGCTTTTGACAAAATACAACACCCATTCCTATTAAAAACACTAGAGAGCATAGGAATGAATGGAGTCTTCCTTAAAATGATAAGTAGCACCTACCTAAAACCTTCAGCACGCATTATATGTAACGGGGATAAGCTAGAAGCATTTCCAATAAGATCGGGGTGAAACAAGGATGTTCATTATTACCACTGTTGTTCAATATGGTACTAGAAATGTTAGCTTTAGCAATAATAGAAGAAAAAGAAATTGAAGGTATTAGAACAGACAAAGAAGAAACAAAGCTATCACTCTTTACAGATGATATGATGATATACTTACAGAATCCTAGAAAATCAAGTAAAAAACTACTTGAAATAATAAGCAACTTTAGGAAAGTAAACCCACATAAATCATTGGCATTTCTATATATTACCAACAAAGCCCAATAGCAAGAGATAGAAAGAGAAATCCCATTTAAATGTATACATTACAAAATATTTAGGAGTCTACTTACTGGAAAAAAAAACACAGGAACTCTATGAACACAATTACAAAACACTTTTCACACAAATAAAGTCAGATCTAAATAATTGGGAAAATGTCTGTTGCTCATGGGTAGGCCAAGCTAATATAATAAAAATGACAATTCTATCTAAGTTAATTTACTTATTCAGTGCCACATCAATCAAACTACCAAAGATTATTTTCCAGAGCCAAAAAAAAAAAAAAAACCCAATAACCAGATTCATCTGGAAGAACAAAAGGTCCAGAATATCAAGGGAACTAATGAAAAGCAATGCTAGGGAAGGTGGCCTAGCCATACCAGATCTAAAACTGTATTATAAAGCAGCAATCATCCAAACTGCTTGGTACTGGCTAAGAAAGAGAGTGGTGGATCAGTGGAATAGGTTAGGTACACAAGACACAGTAGTCAATGACTATAGTAATCTACTATTTGATAAACCCAATGACCCCAGCTTCTGGGATAAGAACTCACTATTTGACAAAAACTGCTGGGAAAACTGAAAAGGGTATGGCAGAAACTAGGCATAGGCCAAAATCTTACCAGATTAACAGAAGAGGAAGTAAAATATTTAATACCTAAATAACCCCATTTCAGAAAAAAAGAAATTGAACAAGCCATCAATGAACTCCCTAGGAACTCCCTATACCAAAACAAAGTCAAAACACCATTTAGATATAAAGGCTGATACTATAAGCAAACTGGGAGAGCAAGTTTACCTGTCAGATCTGTGGAGAAGGGAAGAATTTATGACCAAACAAGAGATACATTATGAAATGCAAAACGGATAATTTTGATTACATTAAATTGAAAAGTTTTTGCACAAGCAAAGTCAATGCAACCAAGATTAGGAAGGAAGCAGAAAACAGAAAGAATTTTTATAACCAGTGCCTCTGATAAGGGCCTCATTTCTAAAATATATAGAGAACTGAGTCAAATTTATAAGAATACAAGTAATTCCCCAATTGAGAAATGGTCAAAGGCAGTTTTCAGATGAAGAAATTAAAGCTATATATAGTCATATGAAAAAATACTCTAAATCACTATTGATTAGAGAAATGCAAATCAAAACAACTCTGAGGTACTACATCACTCCTATCAGGTTGGCTAACATGACAAAATACGAAAATGAGAAATGTTGGAAAAGATGTAGGAAAATTGGAACACTAATGCATTGTTGGTGGAATTATGAACTGATCCAACCATTCTGGAGAGCATTTTGGAACTACGCCCAAAAGGCTATAAAAATGTACATACCCTTTGACCCAGCAATATCACTTTTAGGGCTATATCTCAAAGAGATCATAAAAATGGGAAAAGGACCCACATGCACAAAAGTATTTATAGCAGTTCTTTCTGTGGTGGCCAAGAACTGGAAATTGAGGAGATGCCTATCAATTGGGGAATGGGTGAACAAGTTGTGGTATATGAATGTAATGGAAAACTATTGTGCTATAAGAAATGATGAGCAAGTGGACTTCAGAAAAACCTGGAAAGACTTGTATGGATTGATGCTGAGTGAAGTGGGCAGAACCAGGAGAACATTGTACATAGTAACAGCCACATTGTGCAATGACTAACTTTGATAGAGTTGACTCTTCTCAGCAATGCAAGGATCTAAGACTTCTCCAAAAGTCTCATGATGGAAAATGCTATCCACATCCAGAGAAAGAACTATGGAGTTTGAACGTAGATTAAAGCATACTATTTGCTCTCCTTTTCTTTCAATGTTTTGTTTTGTTTCTTCTTTCTTGTGGTCCCTCCTATTGGTTTTAATTCTTACTTACAACATAACTAATGTGAAAATATGTTTAATAGGAATGTACATGTAGAGCCTATATCAGATTGCATGCTATCTTGGGAAGGGAGGCAGAGAGGGAGGGGGAGAAAATTTAAAACTCAAAAGCTTATGGAAGTGAATGTTGAAAACTAAAAATAAATTAATGAAAAAAAAAAAAAAGAAAGCAGACTAGGCCAAATAGTAAAAGAGGTCCAAAAAGCCAGTGAGGAGAAGAATGCCTTAAAAAGCAGAATTGGACAAATGGAAAAGGAGGTCCAAAATCTCACTGAAGAAAATAATTCCTTAAAAATTAGAATGGAGCAAATGTAAGCTAATGACTTTATGAGAAACGAAGAAACAATAAAACAAAACCAAAAGAATGAAAAAAATAGAAGACAATGTGAAATATCTCATTGGAAAAACAACTGCCCTGGAAAATAGATGCAAGAGAGATAATTTAAAAATTATTGGACTTCTTGAAAGCCATGATAAAAAAAAAAAAGAGCCTAGACAACATCATCTTTCTATTTCTTTCTTTCTTTTTTTTTTTTTTGCTTTTTGGTGAGGCAGTCAGGGTTAAGTGACTTGCCCAGGGTCACACAGATAGTAAGTGTCAAGTGTCTGAGGCCAAATTTGAACTCAGAGGTCCTCCTGACTCGGAGGCCGAAGCTCTATCCACTGTCCCACCGAGCTGCCCCTTAGACATCATCTTTCAAGAAATTATCAAGGAAAACTGCCCTGATATTCTAGAACAGGAGGGCAAAATAGAAATTGAAAGAATCCACCAATCACCTCCTGAAAGATATCCCCAAAGGAAAACCCCTAGGAATATTGTAGCCAAATTCCGGAGTTCACAGATCAAGGAGAAAATATTGTAAGCAGCCAGAAAGAAACAATTCAAGTATTGTGGAGCCACAGTCAGGATCACACAAGATTTAGCAGCTTCTACATTGAAGGATGGGAGGGCTTGTAATATGATATTGTGGAGGGCAAAGGAGAAAGGATTACAGCCAAGAATCACCTACTCAGCAAAACGGAGTATAATCCTTCAGGGGGACATTCAATGAAATGGAGGATTTTCAAGCATTCTTGATGAAAAGGTCAGAGTTGAATAGAAAATTTGACTTTCAAATACAAGACTGAAGAGAAGCATAAAAAGGTAAACAGGAAAGCAAAATCATAAGGGACTTAATAAAGTTAAACTGTTTACATTCCTACACAGAAAAATGATATTTGTATCATAAGACCTTTCTCATTATTAGGGTAGTTAGAAGGAGTATATATAGACAGAGGGCATAGGCGTGAGTTTAATATAAAGAAATGATATCTAAAAAATAAAATTAAGAGGTGAGAGAGGAATGTACTGGGAGAAAGAGAAAGGGAGAGGTATAATGGGGTAAATTATTTCACATAAAAGAGGCAAGAAAAAGCTTTTACAATGGTGGGGAAGAGGGCGGAAGTGAGGGCTAATGAGTGAACCTTACTCTCATCAGAACTGGCTCAAAAAAGGAATAACATACACACTCAATTGGGTATAGAAATCTATCTTACTCTACATGAAAGTAGGTGGGGAAGGGAATAAGAGAAGGGGGGATGATAGAAGGGAGGGCAGATTGGAGGAGGGGGTAGTCAGAAGCAAAACCCTTGAGGAGGGACAGAATGAAAGGAGAGAGAATAGAATAAATGGGGGGATAGGATGGAAGCAAACAGAGTTAGCAGTAGTAACTGTGAAAAAAAATTTTGAAACAAGTTTCCCTGATAAAGGCCTCACTTTTCAAACATATAGAGAAGTGAATCAAATTTATAAAAATAAGAGCCATTCCCCAATTGATAAGTGATCAAAAGATATGATCAGTTTTCAGATAAAGTCATCGAAGCTATCTATAGCCATATGAAAAAACATTCTAATTCACTATTGATTGGAAAAATGCAAACTAAAACAATTATGAGGTACTACCTCATACCTATCAGATTGGCTAATAGGACAGAAAAGGTAAAAGACAAATGTTGGAGGGGATGTGGGAAAAATGAAATTTTAATGCACAGTTGGTGGAGTTGTGAACTGATTCAACCATTCTATACGGCAATTTGGAACTATGCCCAAAGGGCTATAAAACCATGCCTACCCTTTGACTCAGCAGCACCACTACTAGGTCTGTATCCGATAAAAGATAAAAAACAACAAGGAAAAGGAAAAGGAAAAGGACCTATATGTGCAAAAATATTTATAGCAGTTCTTTTCTGGGGGTGAAGAATTAGAAGTTGAGGGGAAGCCCATCAATTGGGGGATGGCTGAACAAGTTGTGGTATGTGATTATGATGGAATACTATTGTATTATAAGAAACGATGAGCAGGATGCTCTCAGAAAAACCTGGAAATATTTGCACGGGGTAATGCAAAGCAAAATGTACTGTGTACAAAGTAACAGCGATATTGTAACATGATCAGCTGTGAATGACTTAGCTATTCTCAGCAGTACAATGATCCAAGACAACTCTGAAGGACTTATGATGAAAAACGCTATCCACCAGTTGTGAAATGATCCAACCATTTTGTTGAGCAGTTTAGAACTATGCCCAAAGAGCTATAAAATTGTGCATACCCTTTGACCCAGCAATACCACTTCTAAGCCTGTATCCTAAAGAGATCATAAAAATGGGAAAAGGACCCACATGCACAAAAATATTTAAGGCAGCTCTTTTTGTGGTGGCCAAGGATTGGAAATTGAGAGAATGCCCATCCATTGGGGAATGGGTGAACAAGTTGTTGTATATAAATGTAATGGAATACTATTGTGCTACAAGAAATGACGAGCAGGCAGACTTCAGAAAAACCTGGAAAGATTTACATGAACTGATGTGGAGTGAAATGAGCAGAACCAGCAGAACATTATACACAGTAACAGCCACATTATGGGATGACTGACTTTGATAGACTTGGCTCTTCTCAGCAATGCAAGAATATAAGACAATTCCAAAAGATTCAAGATAGAAATTGTTATCTACATCCAGAGAAAGAACTACGGAGTCTGAATGCAGATGGAAGCAGACTATTTGCTCTCCTTTTCCTTTGTTGTTTTGTTTTATTGCTTCATTCTTGTGGTTCCTCCCATTAGTTCTGGTTGTTCTTTACATCATGACTAATGGGAAAATATGCTTAACATGAATGTATATGTAGATTGTACACCATCTTGGAGGGGAATAAATGGGAGGGGGAGAAATTTTTGTGTGAGTGTGTGAGTGTGTGTGTGTGTGTGTATGTATATGGCAATTGGATTTAAATGACTTGCCCAGGGTCACACAGCTAGTAAGCATCAAGTGTTTGGTCTGAGGCCGGATTTGAACTTAGGTCCTCCTGACTCCAGGGCCAGTGCTCTATCCACTGTGCCACCTAGCTGCCCCAGGAGAAAATTTAAAACTCAAAATCTTATGGAAGTGAATGTTGAAAACTAAAAATAAATAAATTAATTACAAAAAAAAAAAAGAAAAATGCTATCCATCTCCAGAGAAAGAACTGATGATGTCTGAATACAGATTGAAGCATACTTTTTTATTTTTTTAATTTTTAATTAATTTATTTTGAATTATCAACAATCACTTCCATATGGAATCATACTTTTTTAAATTTTATTTTTCTTGAGGTTTTTTTGCCTGTTTTTTCACAACTTGACTATTATGGATATGTTTTGCATGACTACACATGTATAACCTATATCAAACTGCTTGCCTTCTCAGTGAGGGGGGATGGGAAGGGAGGGAGAGAATTTGGAACTCAAAGTTTTAAAAGTGAATGTTGGGGCAGCTAGGTGATGCAGTGGACTGAGCACTGGCCCTGGAGTCAGGAGACCTGAGTTTAAGTCCGGCCTCAGACCAAGCACTTGACACTTACTAGCTGTGTGACCCTGGGCAAGTCACTTAACCGTAACTGCCTAAAAAAAAAAAAAAAATTTTTTTAAATTTTAAATGAATGTTAAAAGTTGTTTTTACATATAACTTGGGGAAAATGAAATACTAAATAAAAGCAAAAAAAAAAGAATATTGAGGGAATTAATTTAAAAAATGCAAAAAAGGTGGGCGAGCCATACCAGATCTCAAACTATAATATAAAGTGTCAATCATCGAAACTATCTGGCACTGGCTAAGAAATAGAGTAGTGGATCAGTGGAATAGATTAGGTACACAAGACACAGTAGTAAATGACCACAGTAATGTAGTATTAGATAAACCGAAAGACCCCACCTTCTGGGATAAGAACTCACTATTTGACAAAAACTGCTGGGAAAACTAGAAAACAGTATGGCAGAAACTAGGTATAGGCCAATATCTTATACAATATACCACGATAAGGTCAAAATGGGTACATGCTTTAGACATAAAGGGTGATACTATAAGCAAATTAGGAGAGCAAGGAATAGTTTATCTGTTAGATCCATGGAGAAGGAAAAAATTGTTGACTAAACAAGAGGTAGAAAGCATTATGAGATGTAAAATGGTTAATTTTGATTACATCAAATTAAAAAGTTTCTGCAAAAACAAAACCAATGCAACCAAGATTAGATGGAAAACAGAAAGCTAGGAAACAATTTTATAGCAAGTGTCTCTGATAAAGGCTTCATTTCTCAAATATATAGAGAACTGAGTCAAATTTATAAGAATACAAGTCATTCCCCAACTGATAAATGGTCAAAGGATATGAACAGGCAGTTTGCAGATGATGAAATCAAAGCTATGAAATCATATGAAAAAAACATGCTCCAAATCACTATTGATTAGAGAAATGCAAATTAAAACAATTCTGAGGTGCCACCTCATACCTACCAGATTGGCTAATATGTTAGAAAAGAAAAATGATAAATGTTGGAGAGGATGTGGGAAAATTGGAATTGTTGGCAGAGTTGTGAACTGATGTAACCATTCTGGAGAGCAATTTGGAACTATGCCTAAAAGGCAATCAAACTGTGCATACCCTTTGAATCAGCAATACCACTACCATGTCACTATCCCAAAGAGATCATAAAAAAAGGGGTAAGGACAAAAATATTTATAGCAGCTCTTTTTGTGGTGGCCGAGAATTGGAAATCTAGGGGATGCCCATCAACTGCGGAATGGCTGAACAGGTTGTGGTATGTGATTGTGATGGAATACCATTACACTGTAAGTAATGATGAGCAAAATAATTTCAGAAAAACCTGGGAAAACTTACAGGAACTGATTCAAAGTGAAGTGAGCAGAACCAGTACATTGTACAGAGTAACAGCAATATCGTAAGATGATCAACTGTGAATGACTTAGCTATTCTCATCGATACAGTGATCCGAGACAATTCCAAAAGATTCATGATGAAAAATGCTGTCTGCCTCAAGAGAAAGAACTGATGGGAGTCCGAATGCAGATCAAAGAATACTGTTTTCACTTTAGTTTTTTTAGTTTTTTTTTTTCCTTTTGGTCTGTTTCTTTCATAAAATGACTAATATGGAAAGGTTTTACATGATTGCTCATATATAACCTATATCAAATTGTTTACCATTTTAGGAAGGGGAGAGGAGAGAGGGAGAAAATTTGAAACAAAAAAAAATTCTAAATGAATGTTTAAAATTTTCTTTACATGTAATTGGAAAAAACGTTTTTAAAAAAGAAGACATCCAATCAATATAGTCAAAATGCTCTAAATCACTAACAATTAGAGAAAGGCAAATTAAAAACAACTTTGAGGTCCCACCTCACACCCATCTTTTGGCTGAGATGTTAGAAAGGGAAAATTATAAACGCTGAAAGGACTGTGGGAAAAGAGGCACTCTAATGTACCATAGGTAGAGCTGTGAACTAGTCCAGCCGTTCTGGGAGGCAATTTGGACCTATGCCTAAAAAGGTTATTAAGCTGTGCATAGCCTTTGAGCCAGCAGTATAACTGCTACGCTACTACCCAATGCAACTATCCCAGAGATCAAAACGAGGAAAAGGACCCCCCCCCCCCATTTGTACAAAATATTTATAGCAGCTCTTTGCGTAGCGGCAGAGAATTGGGATCTGAAGGGTGCCCAACAACTGGGGAATGGTTGAACAAATGATGGCGTACGATCGTGCTGGAAGAAATGATGAAGGGGGTGGTGTCTAAGAAACCTGGGAAGACTTGTATGAACTGATGCAGAGGGAAGTGAGCAGAATCACAAGGACAGCTTGGACGCTACCAGTGACGGTGCAAGGATATTTAACTGTGAAAGACTTGGGAATTCTCATCACTACTGTGACCAACCACAATTTCAAAGGACTCGTGATGATCGCAAAGGCCTGCGACCCACTTCCAGACAGTGATGGGCTCTGAGAGTGACTGATGCAATTTTTTGGGACGTGGCTAATTTGTTTTATTTGACTATTAATGTTTGTGCCTGGCGACGTATTTTTCTTGTTTTCTCAATGGTTGGAGGAGGGGGAGAAGAAATTCGAAACTGAAAATAAAATGAAAAAAAAAAAAAAAAAGGAATCCCGGAAGGATTCAAAGGGGGCAGGGTGAGTCAATAGACCCATTTCCCGACGAAAGAACAGAAGTGGCCAAAAAGCCAGTCGGTGGGGGGGAGGGGCCTTCCCTCTCCCCCCCCCCCGCCCAGAGCCCTGTGACGTCACGCCGGGCCGCGGCCCAATCGGGCGTCGGGCCCGCAGTCTGGCGGTGCTCGCGGCCCCTGCCGGTCCTCTCGTCCCGCTCTCGCCGCAAGGCTGGAGTGGGCCTTCCCGACTCTCCGGCTCCACAGCTCTATGCCCTGGCCCTCGAAGCCGGTGGGCTCCCGGAGGGAGCGAGGCTCGACCCAAGGCCAGGGCTGCGGCCGGGGTGGACAGCGTGTGCGCACACGCCCAGATCGTCTGCAGGGAGGTGGCCGCCACGTGCTCCCAGGCCGAGGCCTTCTGGACCAGGCTTTACGCGCCAGGGTTAAGGCAGAGGCCGAGGCGCATGCCCGCCGCCTCTCAGAGGGCTCGGCCTGTAGGTCAGGGGGCGGCCGCGGCACCGCCCACCGACCCGCCGAGCCAATCCAAGCCTCCCTCCCAGACCTGTCTTCCTTCGCCCCTCCCCCACCAGCCGGGACGCGACGTCACCGCCCCGCCCCCGCGGGGACAGCCGCGCCCATTTGAGGAACTGGCCAGAGGGATAAATAGGGGAGTGGGTCTTTCCGGCCGGTACCGCGTGTAGGGAGAGAAGGCACCGGGCGTGTTCCTGGGTGGCTTAGCCCGAGCTCAGGGTACTGAGCAGCTGCGCTCGCGGGAAGGGAAAATGGGAAGGACTACAAGCCCCAGAGGGTAGTGCGCGTGCGCCTGCGTAGTAGATTGTACGCCGACGAGTTGAGACTTGGGCGCCTGCGCTCAATTCTCCCCCCCACCCCCACCGCGCCTCCTAATGTCGGGGGGTGGGGGTGGGGGTGGGGGTGGGGGTGGGCTTCGGGGCCACGATGTTCGCGGGTCGCTTGTCCCAGGACCTGTGGCCTCCGCGGGTCGGATGGGAGCGTCCATCGATGCATCTGTGTAGCCATCCCTGGGGCTGGAGGATGTCAGGGAGGAGGGAGGGCTTTCCTGGCAGCTTTTAAGATTCTGGACTGGGGGGGGGGGGCACCGAGGAAGTGTTCACCACCCCACCCCCACCCCCACCCCCGAGACCCCCAGAGCTGGCTGACGGCGTTGAGCTGGGCTGTGGATCTCTTCACTGCCCCCAGGAGCCTGAGCCAGAAACTAGGGTAAGGCTGCATCTAGCTGCCTTCACGTCTGCTCTTGCCTGCCTCATGGTACTCGGGTTGTGCCCTTGGAGACATGCGTCCAAGCCCTAGGGATCGTGGAAAGCCCTTACGGCCCTGCCAGCAGCTTCGCCTCTGGGCCAGGCTGTTTCAAGGCCACCGTTCCAGGTAGACATTACAAGTACCTGGAAGGCGTGAGTCCTCTCCTCTGTCGTGGACCCCATCCATCCCTACCAGGTGGCCACTGCCCAGGAAATCATTTACCACTTTAAGGGGCGATCAGCTGGCCTTGTTCTGTGGGATGGGGCCCCTGCCGGTGGGTAGCGCCAGGGCCTAGCTTGGGGTTAGGAGCTCGGTGGCGAGTCAGTTCAGCCCAGCCCAGCAAATGCTTTGGTCTTCTCTTGTAACTCTCGGTCCTGTGTCACTGCTTTTGGTGGCCCTCAGTCCCTGACTGTCTTCACCTGCCTCTTTCCCCATAGTCACTGGGCTACACGTCACAGATGAGCACACCCGGACTCCACTCCTTTCGACTGTGTCTCATCACCCTCCTTGGTCCCAATGTCCTTGAAAAGCCCCCTGGCCTGCCCCTGAACATCTCCCACAGCTCCTCTGGGTCTTCCCACCTGCCTGAAGCCCAAGCTTCCAGGAATTAAGGATGACCCAAGCCCATCACTGTCTCCTCATTCTGAAGCCTGGAGGGAGCTTTGTTGCAAAGGTAAGGACTAGAGGAAATGTTCTGGTGGGGGAGTCACCTCTTCCCCCCTCCCCTCAGGGCCAAGCCTTGACTCTGCTTTATTTCCAGCTTCAGCTCCTTATCCCTAAAGTCATCTGTGCCAAGCCCAGGAGCAGCCACAATTCTAGCACTGGTGAGTGGGGCTACACAGTACAGACCTTGGCTTGTGACTAGCTGGGGGAAGGGAGGCAGCCTTTTGACTCGCCTACCTCCAGTGCAATTGTCCCCCTTGCCAGTTGGCTTCTTCCTTCAAGAGGCTGATTTTCCCACGTCTATACTCTGCTTCTTCCCCTTTTCCCTCTGTGGCCAGCACAACCTCTCCCTCCAGGGTCCATCCAAGTTTCCTCTCCTTGCAGTTCGACTCTTGACCCTTCCTTGACCTTGACTCTGACTCTGCCCCTTCCTCAGAGGCAGACGTATTCTAGCCCCAGAGCCCATAATCTCTTGGGGGCAGGAAGGAATGTGGAACCGCATCAAATCCAGCCCCTGACCTCTGTAGCTTACTGAGGAGGGCAGGGACACTTGAGCCAACTTTCCAGCAGAGTGTAGTCAGAGCTATTAGAATGCAGACCAAGGGACAGCTCTGGAGGAACAGCCAGAAACTGGCTTGTGTCAGCAGGGCCCAACTTGATCCTCTGGAGCTTTGGGAGCTGAGGAGGAACTGGGTTGGGCCTGGGACTTGGAAAAGTGAATTTGGCAGAAAGGCCATGGAGGAAGCTCTGAGCACAGCCATCGGAACACTCGGAAGGTGAGGGCTGGGGGCAGTGGCAGCAGCAGGATGTAACGAATGCGCTGTGGGATCTGGGGAAATCTCCGCTCTTTGCCTACCTGTGGCCCTTCTCTAGGCACCGTCCTCAGGTTGGCTGTCCCATCTCGACCCCAGAGCCCGTCGTTTGAGTCTGCTGGGGTCTCGCTTCCCTTTCTAGGCCATCGCTCCCCCACTCTCCACAGCCAGCCTTCCCTCCCCCCCCCCCAGGGGCATGTGTGGTCTGCGAGGGCCACGCGCCCTTGCTGTCTGCGTCCCAGCGTGCCGAGCCCCCCACCAGGTCACAGCTGGAGGAAGCAAGGAGCTCTCTCTGTTGGTCCCTGGTTTACTTTGACAGCCTCTGTGGTCTAACTCAGCCCTTCTTGCCACCCAAGACCCGTGCATCATCCAGGTCTCTCTGATGGCCCCTTTGTTCCTTCTGGGTCAGCCTGCAGGAGGCCCTGAGTGCTGCTACAGGCCACCCGTCTGCTTGTCTTGGCGAGAGGCCTGCATCCTCTAAGAAGACTGGAGACCTGGCTTGTACATCTAGGAGCCCTCACAGGCAAGAGCAGGAGCAAAGCCCTGGGCTCCCCCTCCCCCGGCCAATAAAAGGCCTTCTGAATCCCCTAGCCCTCGTGTCTCCTGCCTCTTGATGGGTGGGAGGGCTCGGAGCGAGCAGCTCAGAATTAGGGAAACAGCTCACACACACAGCTCGGCCACTTGTGCCTCACCTAGTTTTATCTGACAATAACAAACCATTTATAAAAAGGGGAACTTTCTAGCAGAATGTGGGGGTGGAAGACATGGTGTCAGGGTCCTGCCCTCCAAGGACCCCTCCCCCCCAAATCCCCAGAGCCCCTTTGGGGGAGGGGGGCCACCGTGGCCAGGACTCCACCGAATGCCCAGGGCAGGTGCTTTGGACCCACCAGGGGGAAGAAAGAGAAGGGGGGTGGGGGAGGGCCCTCAGCTGATGAGGCGGTAGAAGATCCAGCAGCTGAAGGTGAGCCAGTGACTGGCCCAGCCGAGCTCAGACCACTTGCGGATGGTGTGGGACATGCCGTAACCCTGGGGAGGGGATGAGGATGGCAGTGGTGAAGGGGCCTGGGGGCAGGGCCACCCAAAGAATGGCCAAGCAACTCCCCATCCCTCAGACCTTGCCAGACCCTCCACCGGTTTGGGGGCAACGTCGTCCAAACCCTACCTGTTCCTCAGTGGCATCATCCGTGTCTACGTCAAAGAGGGAGCCCAGATAGGCCAAATGAAAGACAGCCAGGGCTCTGAAGAACAAGTTCAGCACCTGCACGCCCAAACCCTGGGGAGGACATGGGGAAGGCGGGGGTGAGGTAGCCCGGAAAGGGGTGGGCGTGACTGTGTCCAGGCTTTAGGAGGAAAGGAGGAGGGGGCAGAAGCAGAGAGGTCAGGGAGGGAAATGAGGTTCACCTTGGTCTAGGCTGGTTCTGGGGGAAGGGAAGGGCAAGTCATCTCACCGTGCGGTGTTGGTGTGCACAGTCGGGGGGGCAGCGCTTAGAGAGGACACAAGCGTTGAAGATGGTAGCCAGCCGCTTCCGGAGCACTGAGGACCAGGAGAGGAGAATTGGCAGTTCTTTGAAGGTCAAAGTTCCAAAGGGAGGCTTTCGGGGCCTGGGGAAGGAGATGAGGCATGCAGGAAAGGGGAGGGAAAGACAAGGCTCTCTAGAAGATGAGGGGAGGAAAGAGGCATCTTACCATGTTCCACATACGTGATGAAGGCAAGGGTGAGCAGCACGGCCCCCAAATGGAAACTGAAGCCCTGGGGGGTGGAGAGAAGGCGAGGCCATGGGGCAGAGGTGGGGCAAGAAGGGACAGCCCCGAACCTCCACCTCGCCCGCTCCTTACATGCAGGAGGGCACTGGCAGCGTAGGTCACGAGGAGGGCTGAGAGCTTGCCGAGGCGAAGGGAATTCTTGAAAACATCTGGAGAAGGTCAGGGAACAAGCCTCACTCTTCCCAGTTTGCCTTGGTTTGTCGGGGGCAGGGCAGGGCCTCAGCCACTTTCCCCTCCCCCCCCCCCCCCCTCCAACCCTGGGACGGATCAAGGTCTCTCATGCCATCTGGGAAGGAAATGGGATGGAGAGAGAGAAGTGCCCAGCTCCCTCCCTCCCCAGGGCCGGATCCCTGGCCCGGCCTCGCCTCCCGCAGCGGGACAGGGATGGGTCTCACAGGAATTGAGCCAGTGTGACATGGGCAGGTTCCAGCTGGTGACGACCTCAACCATGGACCTGGGGAGCTCCACGTTCAGGGGCCTCGACACAGTAAGGTCCCTGCAGGGGGTGAGTGGTTGGGAGGAGGAAGGGCTACGCCAGCTGCCGCCCCCACAGAGCCCAGCCTCGGGAAGGGGATCAGAGGAGCGAGGGCGATCCCCTACCACCGCAAGTGGTCCTTCTCCTCTGTGAAGCCCGCCCCAGCCAGCGTTGTTGTGCCTTCTGACAGGAAACCCACAAAGTAGTTACTGAAGTGGAATGAGATGGCGCTCTCGTAGGCGCGCAGCCACCTGGGGTGGGAGAAGAGCGGGGTGTCGTAGTGCCCCCCTCACTAGCCACCCAGATGTTAACTTGCTTCTCCTTCACAGAGACTCACCTGGCCACAGCGCCCCTGAGGGATGAAGTACAAAGAAGGGAAAAGAGAAGAGAGATGCGTCAGCAAGAACACGGAGGACAGAAGGAGGGGCTGACAGGCCTGAGTGGGCAAGTTGGATACCACTTACCTCACCTGGCGTTTCTTGCTGCAGATATGGAGGCATGGGGAGGGGAGAGGAGAAAAAGTCAGGGGTGCTCGGAATGGGAGGCAGACCGGAGTGTAGGTTAGAAGCCGGAAGAAAGGGTGATGCTGGGGGTGGGCCACAGGCCCCATAGGCTGCCCCATAGCTCACCTGCGCAGCAGCCGGTCCCCATAGAGCG
The DNA here is from genome assembly GCF_900497805.2 of Vombatus ursinus. Taxonomy (NCBI): domain Eukaryota; kingdom Metazoa; phylum Chordata; class Mammalia; order Diprotodontia; family Vombatidae; genus Vombatus; species Vombatus ursinus. Next base: position 178,184 of record NW_020954631.1, on the reverse strand, counting down.
GGATGAAGTAAGGAAAGAGGTAAGGGCCCACACAGGTGGAGACTACCAGGCACAGGAGGGCCCGGGCCAGGCTCCCTGCCACCTTCCCCAGCCACGTGAAGCTCTGCAGGACACGGGGGAGGCGGGGAGATGGCTGTCAGGGGCTGCCCTGGCCGGCCTCCTCCCACCCTGTCACCAGCCCACAGCCCCTGCCCTGTCACCAGTGGTCGGCCCTCGACAGCGTGGAGATAACTGCGGAAGTGGAGCCAGGGCCCGAAGACGATGGTGCCCACGAAGTAGAGGTAGCCCATGAACTCCACGGGGGAGGGGACCGCACCCAGCTCACCCCGATCCAGGTCAAAACCCAGGGACACAGCTTTCATGGCGACGATCATCTGGGCCCCTGCAGGTGAGCGAGCAGGCGGACGACGGCAGGCGCGTGCACCCAAGGGGTTGGGGGGGGGGGGGCAGCCAACCAACCAGGGGCCAAGGAAGGTACCGAGGGATGGGAGGGCAAAGTTCAGGAGAGGGAAGGGCTCAGGATTTGGGGTTTCTGCCCTGGGTAGGGTACTTACCCCTCATCTTGTGCCAGGTCACAGTATCCACCATGTGCATCTCCCTGCGAGGGGGGGCCGCATTGGGCCTTACGGTCCATTATTTGTTTCTCTTTCCCAGCTCCCTTTGCCCGCCCCAGCCAAGTGCCCCATCTCCTCTATCTTCCCTCTCCCGCAGCCTGGGGCCCTACCCCATCAGAAGATAGATGAGGATGGTGACGGAGAGGAAGACGCCACGGTGAGATGAGTGTCGGCACAGGAAGAGGACCAGGTAACACAGGAGGCTGAGCAGCACCACCCACACCATGTGCCGTTGGAAGAAGTGGTACAGGCTGAAGAAGCCGCCAGCCACTGTGCTAGCGTGTTTCACAGCTGGGGGTAACCCTGCAGAGTGACAGGGAGGAACCCCCCCCACCCCAGCTAAGGAGCCAGCCTCCGGGAAGTGCCCTCCACCCTGCCCTGTACCCTGAAGAGCCTCCTCAAGGAAGCCTGGTTCCCTTCCAGAAAGCTCTCCCCCAGTAGCTAGCCTCCAGAAAGTACCCCCCCCCCAAACCCCAAGGAGCCAGCCTCTCGAAAGTCTGGGGCCCCCCCCAGGACCCAGCCTCCAGGAAGCCCCCTGCCCCTCTGCCCTCCTCTCCTCCCAGAGGGATCAAGGACCAGCGCAGCCCACTCACCAAGTCTCCAAAGGAGGCGGCAGGTCAGGCAGACAGCCAGCAGAAGCCACAGCTGGTCCAGGCCCTGCTGGGCAGTGGGGACCACGCAGCCCTGCACCAACTGCTGGAAGAAATCCTGCCGGCTGAAGGTAGCCATGGCGACGATGAGCCCGGGGACAGGGCCAAAGAGCTGGTCAAGGATGGGAGAGTGTGGGAAATGGGATCCCAGCACAAGTTGTCATGAGGCTGGGGCCACCCCCTCCTCCCTGCACATCAGGCTGGGCATGTGACTGGGACTGTGGCCGCACTCTTCATATGTGAGTTCAGGGGATGGGCCTGCTGCTGTATCCCCGTGAATTCGTGTGTGTGTGTGTAATGAGCTGGCATACTGGTGTGATGTGTGAGGGGTTGCCACATGCTGCTGTGTGTAATTGTGAGGCTGGCCTGTTGGCCAGCGTAAGGGGTGTGTGTGTCTGTGTATCTGATGGGCTGGGCGAGCAGCGTATCCCTGTGTGTGATAAGCTGGCCTACTGACCAATATAGTCGTGTGTGAGTGTGTGAGTGTGTGTGTGTGTGAGTGTGTGTGTGTGTGTGTGTGATGGGCTGACCTGCTAGTGCATCCCCTTGTGTCTGTGTGTGTGACGGTCTGGTTTGCAGGTGTACGTGTGTGTCTGTGACTGTGTGTGTTATGGGTTGGCCTTCCGGTGGATCCCCCTGGGGGTTTCATGAGCTGCCCTGCCGGTGGATCCCCGTGTGTGTGGGGGGGGGGAGCGTTAAGGGGCCGCACGTGTCCCTCTCTTTGCCATCGTTCCCCCTCCCCGCTTTGGTCCGAGTGGAGGGGGTTGGAGGGGGATGATGGAGGAGATGGGAGAAGATGGGGGGGATGCTGACCAGGGACCTCCTCTCTTTCCCTTCTTTCCCCTTTCTTCTCCATCTATGGCCCAGAGAATGGGGAAGGGATTTTCCTCCACCTCCCCCTTACCTGGCCGCCTCGTCCTCTGTTGGCCACCGAGGCGGCTTCCCTTCCAGCCACCTTCTCCACCGGCCCCAATCACGTAGGGTTGACGGCGGCCCCTTTAACGCAGCGGGGAGGTCGGCTCTGAGCCAGGGAGTTCGGAGCCAATGAAGACGCGTAGATCGTTTGCGCAACCAATGGGACTGCGGTGAAGTAGGGGGAGCAGAAGGAGCCGAGGCAGCCGAGTGAGCGGGGGGGGGGGGGGGGGTGAAAATGAAAGAGGTGACCAATGAGATTGAGTCGAACGTTCGGTAGACCAATGGGAGCCCGTCGAAGCTGGGAAAAGGTACATTACCGGGGCTGGCGGGGCTGGCGGGGCTGGCGGGGCTGGAGGAGCTGGAGGAGGTGAGTGGAGAGGAAGGCTGCTGCCAATGGACACGCGCAGAATATTCGCGTGACCAATGGGAGTGTGGCGCGGGCGGAGGAGGAGGAGGAGGAAGAGAGAGGAGGAGGGGAAAAGAGAAGAGGATCAAAAAGGAGAAAAAAAGAGGAAGGGGAGAATAAGAGAAAAGAGGGACCAAAGATTGCGAAGGGAAAGAGGAGGAGGAAAAGAAGGGGAACCGATCTCCGATTAGATTGTAAACTACATGAGGGCAGGGACTATCTTTTGCTTTTATGTCCCCAGGTATAGTGCCTGGTACATAGAAGTTGCTTAATGAAGGTCGGTTAACTGATAAAGAAGAGGAGGGGAGGGAGGAGGTGTAAAGAAAAAAGGGAGAGGAGGGATCAAAGAAGAGGAAAGGAAGAAGGAAAAAAGGAGCAGGGGGAACCCGAGGGGAGGAGGAAAAAGGGAACGGGGGGGGAGGGGAGGAAGGGGACCCGGGGGGAGGAGGGAACAGAGAGCAGCTGCTTCACTGCGCTGTTTGAGATTTCTCCGTCCGATTTTGGATAGGCTGGACAGCCAGTGTAAATTGCGAGGCTGGCGGTGCAGGGTGTCAGAGAATTCGGGGTCCCGCTCGGCCTCAGTCCTGCCTTGCTGTTGGCGGTTCTTTAGAGCTGCCCAGATTCTATAACCTTTTTTTTTTTTTTTTTTTTTTTTAACTTTCTGATGGGGCAATCAGGGTTAAGTGACTTAACCAGGGTCACACAGCTAGTAAGTGTCAAGTATCTTAAGCCGGCTTTGCAGATTCTATATCCTTAAAGACTTTATCTCCTACTATATTAAAAGCCACCAGCATTTTTGTCGAGTCTACTCTGTGGGCGCCCGGCGGCGGAGACAAAAGAGTGAAGGGAAATAGTCCCAGCCTGGCCTCCGAGAGATTGCATTCTAAAGGGGAGACATATTCACTGCTGAATTTCATACGAGAATTTGAGGAAGGAGGGAGAGGGCGCTAACAGTAAAGTCAGGAAAGCTGGCCCTCGCGTCGTGGGCAGCACCTGAGCAGAACCTAAAAAGAAATTCTAGGAGGCGGAGGCGGAGTATCTTCCAGACCTGGGGAACACAAGCCGGTGCAAAGTTCCAGAGGTGGGAAATGGAGGATCATGTGTGAAGACGGTGCTGGTAGATGAGATTATCATGGGAATACCTTTGCCCTATAAGTGTGACAGGGACCCCCCCCCAGCACCTCCGGCCTCCTCAGTGCTCTTCATCAGTGACCTCTTAGTTGGTTACGCGAACATTTTGAAAAGAGTTTTCTTCGCGGGACTCTTCCTTTGCAGCTCAGATGGCCCTGCCTCTCCCTGAGTTTCCTTGTCTCAATTGAGGGTCAGGGTTAGACTGTTGCACCTTCCGGGTTTGACCTTCGGTGTTCTAAAAGGAGGCAGGAATAAGCCTGTCTCGAGCGAGAGAAAAAGGTTAGGGACCTCCTGGGGGTCCGGGAAACGAGAAAGGATCCCCCGAGACAGAGGAGAGCAGTCAAGGGGAGCGGCATGGGGCGGGGGGGGTGGAGCTTCTAGCGCTCTCGGCTCCTATTGGTCCCCTGAAGCCAGGGGGCGGGGACTGACGTTCCCAGAGCCGAGATGGCGGCCCCGGCGGGTTTGGGGGGGGGGGGGGGACGACGGTGTGTGCATGCGTGGATTTTGTATGTTCCTGGGCGTGTGTGGTGCGACAGAGGTGCGTGGGCAGGGGCCGCGCAGTGGGCACTCATTGGCACGCTCCAGGCAGGAAGAGGCTCGGGGACGTTCCGCGGCTTCCAATTGGCCACGCGACAACGCCATATCGGCTTAGGGCGGTCCTCCAGCCAGGAGCCTGGGGGGGGCAGGGAGTCCAGGCTCGCGCGCTCAACGCCCATTGACCGCCTTAGGCCGGAGGGGCGGGCCTTGCGGAGCTCCCATGGCGGTGATTGGCCGACTCCTCGGCGGAGGCGGGCCACGGCGGAGACACCTCCCGTAACCTGCGTGGAGGGGTGAAGGGATGGAGGAGGGGAGGGCTGGGCCCGACCGAGCAGTTGTTGGTGAAGGTTTCGGTTAGTCGGGACTGCCCCAGCGATACCGCGCCGCGTCGGGCTGCAGTGGGATCCTCCGGGGAGTCTTGTGAGTCCTTGGCCTTGATCTGACCTCGGGCTCACGCTTCGGGGGGAGGAGGTGCGCGCCCCAACTCTCGCTTCTGTCTCTGCAGAAGCCAGAATGCCTCCCCGTCTCCTCCGTGCATGCGCCGGGCTTCCCTTGACTTTCCGCGCCCGCCTCCAGGAAGCCCTCCTGTCGGGGTGATCTCACCCTGGGAGCCCCGAATGAGCAGGCCCACTGGCACCTGGCTCCTTCGTTTCCCCTTAATGCCTTTGTGACTTCTCCGGGTACCCTCGGCTGGCTGCGTCCCCCAGCGCCCCCAGATCCTCGAGGGCAGGGGCAGCTCCCCTCTTGGCGCCTCTCAGGCCTTCCGCGGCCTTCACCCCATTTTCTGTTTCTCATTCTAGGATCCTGGCCAGAGAGCTTTCCTTCCCCGTCCCTCGCCATGAACTCTCGTCATGTGGCACACCCTTACTGGCCCCGAAACCTCCAGCTCAGTGGTTATGTACCCAACGATAGACCAGTGTGGCAGATCCTCACAGTCTTCTTTTCTGGCTCGGGGGCGCTCCTGGCGGTTACCTGGCTGTTATCTGGCCAGAGGAGGCGAGAGAGGGGAACCCTGGTGCCAGCTCTGGACCCCTGGCGTCGCCTGGCAGTCTGCTGGTTTGCCATGTGTGCCTTTGTGCACACGGTGATCGAAGGCTGGTTCAGCGTCTACAATCAGGACATTGTTCGGGACCAGGCCTTCTTGTCGCAGTTGTGTGAGTTTTTGGGAAGGGGAGGCCAGGGTTCTCACCTCAGCTTGCTGAGTGTTGCTGTGCCGGACACCCGTGCCTTTGGGAGTTCTTGGGGCTGCCCTCTTCCCTGGAGGGAGGACAGACCAGTACTGGGTGCTAATCCTCTCCACACAAGTTCTTACCCAGTAGAAGGGCACTGAAGTCAGTTCAGCTGGACTGAGTGCAAGATTTGCCTAGCCTAGCCCTTTGGCTCTGGCCCTCAGGAGCCACTCAGTCCCCCCTGGGATGCCCTCCCAAGCCTGGACTGCTGCTTTATGGCTTGTGTTCTCTTGCAGGGAAGGAGTACTCCAAGGGTGACAGCCGCTACGTTCTGTAAGTAACCCTGAGTGCTGCTCCCCACCCCGGTACTTTTTGGGTTTTTTTTTTTTTGCATTTTGGTAAGGCGATTAGGGTTAAGGGACTTGCCCAGCCCAGGGTCACACAGCTAGTAAGTAATTAAGTGTCTGAGGTTGGATTTGAACTGAGGTCCTCCTGACTCCAGGGCCAGAGCTCTATTCACTGGGCCACCTAGCTGCCCCAAAATAAGTTCAATTTTTTTTTTTTTTGATGAGACATACTTGCCCATAGTCACATAGCTAGTGAGTGTTATGTGTCTTAATGCCAGATTTGAACTCAGGAGCTCCTGACTCCAGGGCTAGTGCCCTATCTACCATGCTACCTAGCTGCCCCTCTCCTAGTACTTCTTTGGAATGTCTTAGCTCTTCTCTGGATGGAAGTGTGTGGAAGTGGTGGGAACTTTCCTAATGTCATGTATTGTACTTCTGGGACAGAGCAGACAACTTCATTGTGTGCATGGAAACAGTGACAGCCTGGGTGTGGGGCCCACTCAGCTTGTGGGCTGTGGGTGCCTTTCTGAGACAGAGGCCAGAGCGCTTCCTTCTCCAGCTTGTTATTTCCTTGGGTGAGTGGGCCTTTTGGGGGAGGTGGGGGAGGCAGGGAGACTTTGAAGGCTGGATTTCTGTTGGAGACCCCAGGAAGATCCTGGTGCTCCTTCCTGTATATTGACTAATCTCTGGGGGGCTTTGCTCTCAGGCCAGCTGTATGGTGACGTCCTTTATTTCCTCACTGAGTATCGAGATGGCTTCCAGCATGGGGAGCTCGGGCATCCACTCTACTTTTGGTTGTACTTCGTCTTCCTGAATGCCTTGTGGATTATTGTGCCTTCTGCCCTCCTCCTGGATGCCTGGCGACAACTGGTGCTCGTCCAGTCGTTGGCAGATGCTGCTGCCGGCCCCCAAGCCCAAAGAAGGCAGCACGAGCATCTCCAGTGAAGATCTGCACTGGTGGGGGGGGGGGGGGGGGGGGCTGGAAGGGTCCCCTGGAAGCACTTTCTCACATTGAGCCATCCCTCCCTCCTGGCACTGTTGGATTTTTGTAGCACTGTGTTGTTCAGGTAGCTTCTTCCTCATTTGCCCAATTTGTGGGGCAGTTCAGGGACCTGGTCTCTCTCTACTCCCCCTCCATCCCACCCCCGAGGATCTGCCCATGACAGTTTTAATAAAGGCTGCTGAAGGAGGCCCCAAATGCCCAGCGAGTGAATGAGTGGGGTGTTTCGGTGCTGCTGAATCAGGGACGAGACACCCACCCCCCTGGCCCTTCCGGCAGGTCCTGGGGGTAGGCAGTCATGGCTGGCACAAGAATGGGTGTTCAGGAAAGACACGGTAGTGGAGGGCTAGCGCGGGCCAGAGAAGCACGACTGGCAGAGGCCCCGGGAACTCGGGCCATTCGATTTCACAGGGAGGCAGCACGGCGAACCGTGCCAAGTCACTAGGCCGAGGCCCCGCCGCGCTCTGTGCCCTGCTGCGTGGCAGAGGGAGGGAACCGGTGCACGCGCCGGGCCCGGCCGGCCTCCCCCCCCCCCGCGCGCGCGCGCGCGCCTGCGCATTGGGCTCAGCCTGGCGTCGGCTGGCCCGAGGTCCCCTGGCCCAGACCAGCTTCAGGAGAGAGGAAGGGGATACGCTGGCACTGTGGGGCAGCAGGACGAGGTGCAGCTGTGCTCGCTCGCCTGCCGGGCCGCACAAGGCGGGGCAAAAGCGACTGAAATCTCGAAGGGGTGGGACAAGGCCGGCTCGTCCCGGCCACGAGGGAGTGCGCAGGCGCGCGGCGCCTCTGAGCAACACTCAGAGGGTGGGGGTTGGGGAGCGGAACTCTCCGAGAGCCCCCGGTGGGCATGTGCGCCTGCGCACTTGGAACGTAACAGTCACCCTGGGAGGTGCCGGTGCCGGTGCCGGTGCCGGTGCCGGTGCGAGGCAGCTGGGCCCCGGGTCAGAGCAGACGGGATGGCGGCCTCCCCGGGGAGCGGAGGAGCGGCGGGAGCGGCCGAAGACGAGGAGCAGCGGGAAGTGGTCCGGGTCCGAGTCAAGGTGAGGCCGCGAGCCCTCCTGACCCGAGGCGGGGGTGGGGGGGGGGGGTGGCCCTGGATGGAGACTGGACGGGAACCGACGGGGGAGGGGGTGCGCTCGTGTGACCCCCACCCCCCCCCGACCGACTCCGGGGGCCGGCGGCGGCGGGCAGGGACCCCGGGGGCCCCCCCCCCCCAACTCTACAGAGGAGGAAACTGAGGAAGCAGGGGGAGGGGCGAAGGGCCTCCCTGTTGCACACGGGAGCCTGAGCTTTTTCCGCTGAGACCTCTAAGTTTCAAAACAGGGGTCCTGGAGTGACGAAAACTCCCGAGAGCAGCCGCCGCCTCCCCCCAGCTGACCTCGGGCCTTGCCCTCTTTGGGCCCGTCCCAGGGCCTCCGTGGGGTCAGGCAGGGAATCTGGGAAGCACCAAGCCGACTGACCAGGTACTGAGTCTGGCCCTCGGTGGAGCTTTGTGTTCTCACCAAATAGGTGCTTGAGGCGCGTGGCAGCATCAGAGGGAGGTCAAGTCAGAGCTAGACTTGAAGTGGGGGTGGGGTGTTTGGAATTTGGCCTTAGCGATCCTCGGGGACTTTTCGGCTGGCATAGTGTGGGTTAGCTCAAGGCCAGGCACTTAATCCACCTGGGGGATGGAAGTGTGACAGCAGAAAAGCCCTCTCAGTGCTGTGAGGAGGCCAGCTTTTGCATCTCGTTGCTGGGGGAATGCCCTGTCTAGCCAACTCCCCAGCTCTCCAGCTCCAGCCCCAGGTCCAAACTGGGGGTGGGGCGAAGGAAAGTTCTAAACAGCTTCTAGAAACCGGGGCCAAGGGGAGACCACTTGGAGTTGGCTACTTCCCACCAGACCTGGTTGGATTCAGATCAGTCCCCTGGCATTGCGGCCAATTTGGGCCTTGAACCAGTTCTTATATTTAGACAGTCGAGGAGCCCCAGTCTTCCTGCATGGCAGCAAGCCTAAAAAGGAGGTGAGTGTGTTCCATGGGCCCAGTGAACCCCTGACTGTTTAGGTCCTGCCTCTTGGGAGCTTCCAAGGTAGGAGGCCTGGTTGTTGAGGCAATGTTGGTGACAGCGGACCCAACCTAAGGAAGTCTGGGATCCCGGAAGGAGTGAAGTCTCTTGGGATTCGTCCTTCTCAACTTGGTTTTCACTCTTGAGGAGCCAGGCCAGCTTGCCCACTAGGATGTCCTGTCTCTCTCAGAAGTTCGAAGGCTTTCTGCAGCCTGACTTCCGGACATTCGCTGTGGATCCCCAGATCACCTCCCTAGATGTGCTACACCACATCTTGATGCGGACCTTCGACCTGAGTGGGTGAGTAGGCAAGCGCGTGAGCAGTTCAGGGCAGGGCAGCCTGGGTCACGCCAGGCCGGCTTGGCCCCGGTTTCCCTGGCCGCCTGAAGCTCTTCTCGGCTGTGAGAAATGCTGTTTGGTGCTGGGCGACAGTGCACGCTCTCAAGTAGCTTCCGTTCTACTGGGAGGAGGGAGAGGCTGTGGGAAAACAGGCCCCTGAGAACCTGGGATGGAGCTAGCAACAGGGTCAGCACTTGTGCCTCAGTGATACAGACCGCCGCCAGCCTTACATTCCAGAAAAATTTCGTTTCCAAAAAGGAGGAGGCAAATGATCCCTGTCAGTCACTGCTAGGCACTATGCAGTGGTTTGTCACTGAAAAGCATCCCAGTCCCCTGCTCTCTCCAAGCAAGGGCAGCTCAGACATTTTGAAGCAGCTCTTGCCTCTAAACCCAAGAAACCCAGTATGTGTTTAAGCAGACAAAAATTAAGTCAAGTTAGCAAGCACTTATTAAGCGCTTACACAGTGCCAGGCACTGTGCTGTGTGACCTGGGGAACACGAAGACGTGTAGAAAGAAAGATAGTCCCTGACGTCAAGGGGCTTCCATTCTAATGACACCAAAGTCGTGCTGAAAAATGGAGGGAGGGCGGGGGGGTTGGGGAGGGAGTGTCGGGCAGAAGGCGCCCAAGCGAGGACGTGAAAGAGAAAAGCCTGAGATGCAGGAGAGGAGCCTGGAGGCGATGAAACAGAGATTCTGGAAGGACGCAGCTGGTCACAGGGAGTCCAGGGCACGTGAGGCTTCTGGGGAACACGCCACAGACAAAAGTCCAGGGAGGAGTCAGAAACAAGGGCATCCCCAGAGCCTGCTGCCTTTTGCTCAGTTGCCTTGCTGAGCTGTCTCTTCCTACGTGGCGCCCCCTTTACCTAGCTCTGGCCCCAGATTTCCTTCCCACATCCCTGTTCCATTTTCTTCTGCTGGTCCTTCACCACCGCTTAGGGGGCGAGGAGCCCCCCTTCCAGCCTGGGTTAAATCGAGCTTAGCTGGGTACTCACGATGACTGCTGCTCTGCCCAGGGCACCTCAGAAGCTGTAGGACCCACAGCCTCCAGTCAGTTGCCAGTGGCACGGGCTAGCCAAGGCGAAGACAGAACCCGGCCCGAGGTCTTCCTGAACTTCTGTCTTCCCAGGAAGAAGCACTTTGGTATCAGTTACCTGGGCCGAGAGAAATTGGGTCCTGAGGCCTACATCCCACTGACCTCGGAGGGAGATCTGAGTGCCGCATTCAACAGTGCCTCCCAGCCCTACCTACAGCTTCGAGTGGACGTCAGGCCTTTGGAAGATAGTGCGTATGGAGCCCCCACTGAGCCCTCTCCTTCCCTCCATCGAGTTCATGTGTTAGTGCAGATTACGCCGGATCCTTCAGAAAGAGAATTTTGCAGGCTGGTTAACGGGGCTACTGGCAGGAACTAGGCCCAGGAGTGGCGAGGTCTGGGGCTGGGCCACTGTGGGGGAGGGGGGTCAGGGGCACGAGAGCCTGAGGGGCCTCCTCTGTCTCATTTTTGGCCAGTATCCTTCCGCCATCATACAGACAACGTGCCTCATTTAGGTCCCCTCTTGGAAGATTGGGACATCATTAGTCCCAAGGACGTCATTGGCACCGACCTGCTGCCTGTAGAGAAGCGTTCCCTGACGGCTGTGGCTCTGCCTTTCACACAGTCCATCATCTCTCAGGTGTGTAAACACTGCCTTCAGCTCGGAAAGCCCTGGGGTGTCCTCGCAGGTGCCTTACTTGCCCCATTCACGTACCACGCTGCACATTTTGGAGCAGCTGAAAGAACATGGAACTTGGAGTTAGGAGGTCCGAGTTCTGATCTCACTCGCTTTATGCGTGGAACTTTTATTTTTGCTTTTGAGTCTCAGTTTCCTCATCCACAAAATGGGGATACACGTAATTGTTTTACCTGCCTACCTTGTAAGGAGAGCCTTTGTTAACTTCGAGACACTTAGAGAAATGGGAGTCCTTGTTATCGAACTGAACTCAAATATGCCCTCATTTCTCTCCAGTCCCCTGGTGCATCTCTCTCTGTGGGGAGGTAGGGGTGGGCACAGTTCGGAGAACAGGTTGGTCATGGTGAGCTCTGTCCCCCACCCCCACTTCTGTGTGTTTTCCAGGTGGGTCGGACCCTCTCCAAGGTCCAGCAGGTCCTGAGCTGGTCCTACAGGGAAGATGTCAGACGTTTTAAGCCCCCACTCAGTGATGCTGAGTTTCACACCTACCTGAATCGGGAGGGCCAGCTGTGCCGGCCTGAAGAGCTGCGGCTGCGGATTTACCACGGAGGAGTGGAGCCTTCCCTCCGCAAGGCAAGCGACAGGGTGCCCTTCCTCTCTGAGGGCACAGGCTGATTGCACTGTCTGTCCTTTTCCTTAGACCTTTCCATCTTGGCCCCACGTTACCCCCAGTTTTCAGCCCGAAGCCTTCTGCTCAGCCAGTCAGGGAGGGAACAGGGGAGGGCCTCTCCCGCCTCTGGCTTCTGCATCACCAGGCTCACGGGCATGGGACTGCATGTGCGTGTGCGTGGGGGCACACGGGATCGGGCTAGCGGTGTGTTAGCACAGCTTCATTTGGCCTGAGTCCAGAGAAGCTCCTCTGCTCATCGGGTCTATCACTGAGTCCTATTGCCACTTGTTCTTGGCTCCAGGTGGTATGGCGATACCTGCTGAATGTGTACCCTGATGGGCTGACGGGCCAAGAGCGTATGGATTACATGAAACGGAAGACACTGGAATACAACCAGCTGAAGAGTGAGTGGCACCAGCGCGCCAGTGCTGAGGACTTGGAGTTCATCCGGAGCAGCGTTCTCAAGGACGTGCTGCGTACAGACCGGGCTCACCCCTACTATGCCGGTCCCGAGGACAACCCCCACCTCATTGCTCTGCACGATTTGCTCACCACGTACGCGGTCACTCACCCCCAGATTTCTTACTGCCAGGGCATGAGTGACATTGCCTCTCCCATCCTGGCCGTCATGGATAACGAAGGCCATGCTTTTATCTGCTTCTGTGGTATCATGAAGCGTCTGGAGGCCAACTTCCGCGTAGATGGAGAGGCCATGTCCATCAAGTTCTCCCACCTGAAGCTCCTGCTGCAGCATTCAGACCCAGAATTCTATAGCTACCTCCTCTCCACTGGGGCTGACGACCTCTTCTTTTGCTACCGTTGGCTGTTGCTTGAGCTCAAGCGGGAGTTTGCCTTTGAAGATGCTTTGAGGATGCTGGAGGTAACTTGGAGCTCCTTGCCCCCAGACCCACCTGAAAAAGAGGTAGAGCTTGTGGGCTTTCCTGCCCCGGCCAGAGATGGCGAGCAGCCCGTCCGCCAGAGGCACATGCTGAGGCCCACATACTATGGCTTGGACAAGGCTGGAGACAAGGTGCTGCACGCAAGGGGAGAGAAGAAGGAAGAAAGCCTGGGAACGGAGGAGAGTGAGGAGGTGGGCCTTCGGAAGAGGCCCTTGGCCAGACAGGCCAGTGTTGGGGAACATGAGCCTTACAGGGCCCAGGCTGGGGAGGACATGCAGTGGGGCATCCCCCACCAGCTACTGGAGCAGCTGCCAGTGGAGGAGGGCGACGGGACGGCCGACGTCCTCGTTCCACTGGCGCTGCCTCTTCATATGACCAAGTCCTTCTCGGCTCCTTCCCTGAGGCCTTTGATGGTGCCGCCTTCCCCTTCGGCAGCCCGATCCCCTTTGTCCACAGAGCCCAACCGGGCAGAGGAGAGTAACGGCGCCCGGACCCCTTCTGACAAGGGTGGCTCTCTGGGGAAAAGCCTGTCCTCGCCCTGCTCATCTTCGCTTCTGCCGCCACCGCCACCAGCTGGGGCAGCTGTGAGCCTCCCGCCGCCCCAGGAGTTTGGCCGGGGAAACCCGTTCATGCTGTTCTTGTGCTTAGCTCTCCTGCTTGAGCACCGGGACCACATCATGAAGCGGAGTATGGACTACAATGAGCTGGCCATGCACTTTGACCGCCTGGTGCGCAGGCATCACCTTGGGAAGGCCCTGCACCGGGCTAAGACACTGTTCGCTGACTACTTGCAGTCTGAGATGTGGGACTCCGAGGAAGGCGACGAGGCTGCAGCGGACTCTCCCCCTCCTGCCGCCGCCGCCGCCGCCATGGCCGCAACCTCCTAACCCCAGGAGTCTCCCCTTCTCCCTTCCCCCTTCCCCCTCTCCATCCTATCTGTGCCAGCTGCTCCCAAGAAAGGGTGGAACAAACCGCCAGCTACCTCCCTCTGCCTCTGCCTCTGCCTCTGCCTCTGGCTCTGCGTTCCCCTTCTCTGCCTGCCTCCCACGGAACGTGGCATGGTTAGCCCTTGGTCTACGGGCCAGCGGTTCTCGAGGCCTCCACACAGAGAGCCCAGTTTCCTTCTGTTGGTCACTCTGAGTTGAGAGGCCTTTCCCATTGCTTCTGAATGCAGCCTCTAGGTCCCCTCTTTGTTTTGAGGGGCATTTGGTTCAGGGTATTTCAAAGCCGTTCTTTTAAGCCAGCAGACACTCTTGGGTAGTGGCTTTCCTGAGCCCTGTATCTCTGTTTACATTCTTACCCGAATGTAAACTGTTTACATTCTCACTTTTATTGAGTGAAACAGGGTTGGCTTGCCCACATCACAGTGATGGGAGATTTGGGCAGAATGGCTCCTGGGGGCTGGATACGTGACGTCCAAGGGAAGCAGGAATGAGGGGTGCCACCCTTCAGCTCCCAAGCTCAGAGGCCTGTATCTGATGGGGAAGCCTTGAGGTGGGTTCTCAGGGTGCTGCCCCCCCCCCCCCAGATGCAATTACTATGGCTGCTTGTCCCATCCACTGGGGAGGTGAGGGAGCTACCGCCAGGCATTCCCAGGAATCAGCTGCTTTATTGTGTGAACAATAAACACCTGCCAACTTCCAAGGCCTGACTTCCTGTTCCTTTTTTAAACAAAGGTTCAAAGTGCCTCCTTGGGAGGGCGAGGGGCGTCATTCCTGCATGGGAACAAGTCCTCCGCCTTGTTTTCTTGGAGTTGGGGGCCAGCGCCTGGTTTTCTTCCATCACCACTTTTCAGCTTTGTCTGTAAAGCGGGAAAGTCTACTTCCGTGTATGAGGCAGGAGAGCTGGGGGCGGGGCGGGGTGCATGTGTTTGCTGGTCACGGACGCTTAATTCTGGATCCCTGGAGGCAGACATTACACTTCATTGGCAGATGGGGTTCCGAGAGAGAGAGAGAGAGAGAGAGATACAGAATGACAGAGGGGGCACAAAATTTTGAGGAGAAGGCTCTTCTCCGTGGGTACGTTCTTTGGAGCTCACAGCCTAGGAAGGGAAGAATGTAATACTCCAACGTTTACGAAGCCCGATTGTATACCAGGCCTGTGCTGAGCACAGGGGGCCGTGGACTAAGACCCCAGACACTTGGGTTATGCAGATTCAGAGCAGAGTTTGGGCAAAGCGTAGACAGCAACGATTTATTGATACAACCCCATATGTACAGATAGAGTAAAGGGTAGAGCCCTGTGAGCTTCTCATGGGGCAAGTAGTGGGGGGAGAGATTTACTCTCTGGTCAAAGGCCCAGAATTGCTAGGAGCCCTGGTTTTCACACAGAGAGTCTGCATGGCAGCAATTATGTTGTTCGTGCACTGATGGAGGTCCGTAGAAATTAACCATGAAGGCCTCTTCGGCGTGAGGAACGGGACATTGTAAACAGGAGGTAGGGTTTTGGCAGCCGCGGTGTCTGGCACATAGTAGGTGCTTCGTAAATGTTTTTTGACTGACTAGGGCTGGGTGCAGTTTGAACCATAAGCATACTGGTGCTGTTACGACAGGAGACAGACCTAGGAGAGTGGGATCATAGCCTCCTTTGTCTATCTAGCTTGACTTCCAGCAGCTTCTATTCCTGGGAGTGGGGGAGCCAGCATTTCCACAGATAAGTACAAGACAAAGTAATTTGAGGAAGGAGAAAGTAGTAACAGAGAGACCCAGCTGGCAGTGGGACAGATTCAAGGGGGGAAAAGATTGGAGAACTGCAGATGTGAAGATGATGATCCGGTACTCACGGCTAGGTCTAGGGAAGTCCCCTCATCTCGGGTTTTTAAGCCCTTCTACATGTGTGTGTTATAGAGGTGCAAAAAAAGCACTTGATAAGGCCTGAGGTAGAAAGCCAACAAGGGATGAAAGGTGAGGCTCCTGGAGAAGGTGGCATTCTGTTGGCCTTTAAAGGATGAGTACGGAATTAGCATGGAGAGGGAAAGGGAGGAGCAAAGGCAAAGGCTGGAAGGTAGGAGAGGGGAAAGTGGGTCCAGTTTGGCCTAAGTGGAGTCTGGAGAAGAGCAAGAAAAGAATAGGAAGGGGTTGTGGAATGCCAAGGGAAGAGTCTGACCTTGACTTGAACAGGGAGGCACTGCGGGGTTCTGAGCCAAACTACATATGCATCAGAAAGCAGGATTAGAGGTGAGAAGTGACTCCGGGATAGGTAGGATGGTAGACGGTGGCAGGTGGGAACAGATGGGAGAGAATTAGCTCAATGTTAAACAGGTTGAGTTGGAGGTACTGATTATACGCCTAGCTGGCAAGAAAGATCCTGTGGCTAATTGGAAATAGGAGTTTGGGGCCTACTGGAGATGATGGTTTTGTAGTTATTTACATAGAGATAGTAGTTGATAATGGGGTCGTGAATGAGATTATCAAGGAAGAAGAGAGAAAGAGAGAGAGTCCAACAGGGAGAAGACCCAGGATAGATCCCATCGAGGCTGGGAAGACGGAGAAGTCTGAGAAACAGGGAAATCGGAAATCAAGAGAGAAGATGTTCTCCAGCCATAGAGAAAGGTAAAGAGGATGACTAAGGAAACCCAATTTGAGATCTAGATGGCTTTGTCCCCAGAGCTGAAAGATAAAAGTGGGGAGAGAGATGGAGAAGCACCTAGATGGTCTACAAGGATAAAGAACATTTGAGATGGGGGGGATCTCCTACTGACGGGGAGATTGGAGATGAGAAAGGGATGATTGCTCAAGCAAGGTACCAGAAGAAGGAATAGAAGGAAGAGAGATTCACTTTAGTAATGAGTAAAGCTATCTCATTTGAGCACACAGGGAGTTCTGGGGAGATGGCCTCCATCTTCTCCATCATCAAATGCCTCAAGGCTGGAGTGGGATTGGAGACCGGAAGAAAGGTTTGAAACAATCTCTATGGGGAATAAAATAAACTGATGAGTAGAGGAGAAGGATTATTGAGCAGTATTGAGGACTTGTGGATTTGTAGATAGTGAAAACAGTTCAATCATTTGACTTTCCCAAACAGATAAGCCCTATCATTTCGATGAAATTACATGGCAGGGACTTTTGTCTGAAGGGCACCACCCATAGGAGGGAGACATGATCCCCGACCCATAACTGAGAGGAAACAGAACACTCTGGTTGGTCCCTTTTCCTCTTGGAATGATTATAATCTCTTGGCCTTCCAGCTCAGAGTGCAGCAAAGTGGAGCATGCAGGCCCAGCTATCTGGTAGATACCCAGCAAGCCCCAACTGCCAGGTGGAAAATGGCTACTTGTAGCAGAGGCCCCTGCTGGGTGACCTGGGCTTGCCAAGGCAAGCTTGAGAGAAGAGTTGCTATATCTCCTGGCTGTCTCATTCTGCCTTTCTGTTCCCTTTTCTGAGGTGAACAAGTCAGAGACCAGAGTCCCTGAAAATGGGCATTGTTGACCCTGGGGATTACCTCGTGGATAGTCCTGAGATCGAGAGGTATAGGCCTCCTAGAGGGAGATTTCCTCAACACACGTTGTTCAAGCATCCTAGTCTGACCAGGATAAGAGTGCAGATCCTCTGCTGCGCCCCACCCCCCCCATGCCTGCCTGCCTCCATGTTTATATATACTTCTCACATAAGCTACTTAGAAGAAATAGTAAGATCCATCCCCTCCTTCCTTTTCCTTTCTACCTAAGTGTCTTCCTTCTCTTACCCTCCCTTCTCTTTCTCCTCTTCAAATCTTTGGAACAGAACCAATCTGCACCCCCCCCCCTTGGGACCCTTTGAGCATATTAAAGGCCTGAGGGGACACTTGTTTCTTCTCCCTCTAGTCAAATGTTAGCCCAACCTCAGCATGTAACTCTTTCCAATTGTGCAGATAAATTTTCCTTTCTAGGTTTCTTTTCACTTTTTTCCTTCTATTTCAAAGTCCCTACCTGGCTCTGGCCTTTTCACCAGACATGACTTAAATTCCTATGTTGCTTTAAAGGTTCGTTTTTTTCCCCCGTAAGGTGGCACAGCTTTGCAAAGGTAAGTTATTCTTGAATTTAAGGCTTTATTGATTGATTGATTGATGGATCTTGCCTTTTGAGATATTATATTCCAACATATCCTCTCCTTTACCATTGAGGTTGCTAGATCATGTGTGATCCCGACTGTATTTACCTGGTACTTGAACTACTACTTTTTGGATGGGGTGTAGGGGATGTTCAGGGAGGACTAGCCCCTCTTTCATGAGGGCTGCTGGCCCCTTTTCAGGGCTGTTCATCACCTTTGGTGTCCAACATTCACTCAACCCTCACCTGTGTCTCCAAGAAGTTATAGTATGTACAGTGGCCACACCCTGGTAAAAGCGTCTCAGCAGATGGGTTAAACCAGGTTGAGGGTAACTGACAGGCCTCAGACCTGCTGGTAAGTGAGGGAGGCGTCTACCCCGAGCGTGTGAAGACTTCTGTCGGCAGAGTGGGTGGATGAGAACGATTTGTTCCAACAGTCACAAAGGCAGCTGAGGCAGGTGCAGCAGAACTTGGTCAGACATCGCAGACGCCAAGGCCATCACCTGCATCCAGAGCCGTCACCAGTCATCTTGTCTCTGATGACTCTGGGAGAGAGAGTGAGACTGATGACTTTGTGCAGCTGGACCTCATTCTTAAATCCAGTTCATAAATGAGTCAAGACATCACCCCATGATGCCATTGCTCCGCCTCCTTTTTAGATACTTACAGTATTTTCTCTTTCAGGTGGAAGTTCTGGATTTGGAATTTCTTTCAGGAGAGGATTGACGGATTCTTTCTGTCTTCACATTGCCCACTGGCTCTAATAAATTTAGGTACTTTTCATGCATGATTCCTTGAAAAAGAGTGTTCAGACTTTAAAAAAGTATGATTTTCAAAGAATCCGAAAGATTCTTAAATTATCTCACCTTGACCTGGTTTCCAGGTCAGTTGTTTTTGTTAGCAGAGACTCGACATGTTCTTCTATTTTCACAACCTTTTGATTTTATTCTAACATTGCTTGTTATTTCTTGGAGTCATTGATTTCAGTCTATTCTAGTTTTCAGGGAGTCCATTATTTGAGTTAAATTGGCCACATTCCCTTCTAATTTGTTTATTCTCCTTCCAGTCCTTTCCTCTAGAGCTTTTTCTTTCTTTTTTCTCGTTTCATTTCTTTTTCTTTTCTTTTTTTTTTTTAAAGCAATTGGGGTTAAGTGACTTGCCCAGGGTCACACAGCTAGTAAGTGTCAAGTGTTTGGTCTGAGGCCAGATTTGAACTCAGGTCCTCCTGAATTCAGGGCCAGTGCTCTATCCACTGCACCACCTAGCTGCCCCTTCCTTTCATTTCTTTTACATAGTCATATAAGTCCTTGTGTACAACTTTCTTCCCCCTTTGAGTATCTGTTTGCAGTTGTTAGGAAATTAGATTTGCACTAATTGTTCATACTGATTGATGTATTCTTTGATTCACTCATCTCTCCAGCTTTAATTCCTGAATTACCTTGTATTTAACTACTTTGTACATATTTGTATTTATTAACATAATATCTATGTTATATATATTTCTATGTGTAGTTAGGTGATGCAGTGGATAGAGTGCTGAGCCTGCAGTTAGGAAGACCTGAGTTCAAATCCAGCCTTGGGTGCTTCCTAGCTGTTTGACCCTGGGCAAATCACTTAACCCTGTTTGCCTCCATTTCCTCATCTCTAAAATGAGTTGGAGAAGAAAATGGCAAACCACTCCAGTGTCTTTACCAAGAGAAGCTCAAATGAACAATGGAGCCAGGGACTGAATAACAACAACAATATATTTCTTTGTGTATTTGTTTTCTCCCCCATTAGAATGTAAGCTCCTTGCAAATACAGATTATTTCACTCTTTGTACTCCTATCTCTAGTGCCTAGCACACTGCCTGGCATATAATAGGCACTTAATAAGTACTTGTTGATTGACTGATTTTAAGCACCAAAAGGTTACTTGAAGAGAAAGTTAACAGAATTATAGAGAGACAAAGACAACAAAATTGTAATAGTTGGAGATATCAGTGTTCTCCTTTCAAACTCAGACAAGTCTAACAGATAGATAAGAAAGAAATGAAGCAACTAAATAAAATTTTATAACACTAGATATGATAGCTCTCTAATGATACAGAGTGGAAACCAAAAGAAGCATACATATTTCACAGCTATGCGTGACACCTATACAAAAACTGACCATGTTTGAGGACACAGAAAACCACAAGAAATGAAGAAAAGTAGAAATATTAAACATACTTTTTTTCTGAACACACCACAATAAAAATTCATTTTATATTGGTAGTATGGTTTTCCTTTCTCTTTTAAAAAGTCAGATTATTGGTTTATCTATTTTATTAGCTCCCCCCCCTTCCCCACCAAAACAAAAACAAAAACCAGCTCCTTTTTGTACTTATACGATAGGGTTATAAAATTCAATGGTGTTTTGGCTTTTTTTGTTTGTAGCCTCCTTAATTGTCAAAATTTCTATTTGTTTGAGGTCTTTTGATTAGCTACATGCCTGATTCTATTTGACATGCATCAATCCCTCCTTATTTTAGAAATATATCTTGTATTCAAAATAAATTTTTATTGATATTTTGTTTTTATATCACCTAAATTTTCCACCACATCCACCCAGCTCCTTCCAAAGAGCCAGCCTTTATTTTTAAAACTAAACTTTATTGATGTCTTTTGTTTTTACATCACCAACATTTCTCCCAATATCCTCTCCTCCTCCCAGAGAAACATCCCATAGGACAAAGAGTATTTATAAAAGAAAAAAAAAGCGTTTCATTCTGCATATTTAGTCCATCAGGACTTTCCATCAGGAATTGGATAGCATTCTTCATCACTGATCCTATGGAAACATGCTTGATCATAATAGATTCTGCTGCAGCCCTTTATTTGAACTCTGTGCATGTCTTTCTGTTTCAAGTGTGTCTCTCTTTTTTTTTTTCTTTTAAGGCAATTGGGGTTAAGTGACTTGCCCAGGATCACACAGCTAATAAGTGTCAAATGTTTGGTCTGAGGCCGGATTTGGACTCAGGTCCTCCTGACTTCAGGGCCAGTACTCTATCCACTGTGCCACCTAGCTGCCCTCAAGTGTGTCTCTTGTAAACAACATGTTGGATTCTGGTTTCTAATCCATTCTGCTTACATTTTTATGGATGAGTTCATCTTGTTCACATTCACAGTTATGATTACTAACTATATTTCCCTCCATCCTATTTTCTTCTATTTATCTTTCTCTCTCTCTCTCTTTTTAAAATTTATTTATTTTTCATTTTCAACATTCACTTCCACAAGATTTTGAGTTCCAAATTTTCTCCCTATCTCATCCCTCCTCCCACCCCAAGATGGCATGTATTCTGTATACCCCTTCCCCTAATCTGCCCTCCCCTCTATCATCCCCCTGCTCTCTTGTCCCCTTCCCCCCCTATTTTCCTGTAGGGTAAGATAGATTTCCATATCCAGTTGAGTGTGTATGTTATTCCCTCCTTAAGCCAAATCTGATGAGAATAAGATTCACTCATTCCCTCTCACCTTCTCCCATGTCCCCTCCACTGTAAAAGCCTTTTCTTGTCTGTTTCATGTGAGATAATTTACCCCATTCTACCTCTCCCTTTCTCCTTCTCCCAGTATAATCCTCTCTCACCCCTTAATTTTATTTTCCGGATATCACCCCTTCATCTTCAACTCACTCTGTGCCCTCTATCTATCTATCTATCTACATACATATAATTTTTTCTCTCCCACTACCCTAATACTGACAAAGGTCTCATGAGTTACAAATACCATCTTTCCATGCAGGAATGTAAACAGTTCAACCTTCATAAGTCTCGTATGATTTCTCTTTCCTGTTTACCTCTTCCACGTTTCACTTGAGTGTTGTATTTGAAAGTCAAATTTTCTATTCAGTTCTGGTCTTTTCATTAAGGATGCTTGAAAGTCCCCTATTTCACTGAATGACCATTTTTTTCCCCTGAAGGATTATACTCAGTTTTGCTGGGTAGGTGATTCTTGGTTGTAGTCCTATCTCCTTTGCCCTCCGGAATATTATATTCCATGCCCTTCGGTCCCTTAATGTAGAAGCTGCTAAATGTCGTGTTATCCTGATTGTGTTTCCACAATACTTGAATTGTTCCTTTCTGGCTGCTTGCAATATTTTCTCCTTGACCTGGGAACTCTGGAATTTGGCTACAATATTCGTAGGAGTTTTCCTTTGGGGATCTCTTTCGGGAGGTGATCGGTGGATTCTTTCCATTTCTGTTTTACCCTCTGGTAAAACATCAGGGCAGTTTTCCTTGATAATTTCTTGGAAGATGATGTCTAGGCTCTTTTTTTCATCATGGCTTTCAGATAGTCCAATAATTTTTAAATTCTCTCTCCTGGATCTGTTTTCCAGGTCAGTTGTTTTTGCAATGAGATATTTCACATTGTTTTCTATTCTTTTATATTTTTTCATTCTTTTGGATTTGTTTTACAGTGTCTTGATTTCTCATAAAGTCACTAGCTTCCAATTGCTCCGTTCTAATTTTTAAGGAAGTATTTTCTTCAGTAAGCTTTTGGACTTCCTTTTTCATTTGGCCAATTTTGCTTTTTAGGGCATGCTTCTCCTCGTTGGCTTTTTGCCAATGAGGCTCAATGACCTCTTTTGCCATTTGGGTTAGGCTATTTTTTAAGGTGTTATTTTCTTCAGTATTTTTTTGGATCTCCTTTAGCAAGCTGTTGACTTGTTTTTCATGATTTTCTTGCATCGCTCTCATTTCTCTTCCCAGTTTTTCCTCTACTTCTCTCACTTGTTTCTCAAACTCATTTTTGAGTTCTTCCATGGCCTGGGACTGATTCATATTTTTCTTGGAGGCTTTGGATGTAGGAGCTTTGACTTTGTTGTCTTCTTCGGGTTGTATGTTTTGATCTTCCTTGTTACCAAAGAAAGATTCTATGGTCTGACTTTTTTTGCACTGTTTGTTCATGATCCCAGCCAATTACTTGAGTTATAAACTCTTTGTTAAGGTAGGGGTCTGCTTCCAGTGTGGAGAATGTACTGTCCCAAGCTTTGGGGGTTTTGTGCAGCTGTTTTCAGAGATACTTCTAGGGACCTATAAATTTTCAGTTCTTCCAAGGTGCTATGAACAAGGGCGAGGTGTTTACTCCTTTCCTGGCCTGTGCTCTGGTCTATGAGTGACCACAAGTGCTCTTTTCTGCCTTAGAACTGTGAGGAGGATTTCCTCTCCACAGCCACCACAAGCTCTACTACGCCAGCACTCCTCCTAGCCCTAGGACTACCACCCAGAACTGTGGCCCAGATCCAAGCATAGGCAAAGCAAGAGAATCCTGCACCAGCAGAGAGATCCCTGCAATCCCCCTCTCATCAGCCACTCAATTTCCCCTCAGTCTGTAGGTTTGAAGCTCAGGAGGCAGCCACCGCCCCGGGGCCGAGCTCTCGAATGGGGCTGGGATCCTGCGCTTCTCTCTGCTTCTTTCTCTCACCACAGTCACAGACTTTTCCCACTGACCTTCTAAGTTGTCTTTAGCGTTCATGGGTTGAGAAGTCTGGAAACTGCCACAGCTGCCTGTGATTCAGTTCCCTGAGGACTGCTCCAGGTTCGCTGCGGCCTGTGCGCCCATGCCAAACTGCGCTCCTCTCCCCACCCGGCACGATATGCCTTTCTGATCAACCATCCGGCTGTCTGGGGCTGGAAATTTGTTTCACTCTGTCTTTTTTGTGGGTTCTGCTGCTTTAGAATTTATTTAGAGTCATTTTTTAGGGGTATTTGGAGGGGTTTGGGAAAGAGCTCAAGACAGTCACTGCTTTTACTCCGCCATCTTGGCTCCGCCCCTCTGTCTCTCTCAAAAGTCTGTTTTACTTCGAATCACTGCCTCCCTTAATCTGCCCTTTCTTTTATCATCCCACCCTCTCTTTCTCTTATCCCCTTCTCAAGTCCAACTTCCCCATTGGGTAAGACAGATTTTTATACCTGAGTGTGTATATGTATATGTTCTTTGCTCTTTGAACCAATTCAGATGAGAGTAAGGTTCAAGCATTGTCTACCTCCCCCTCCATTTCCCCTTCCACCATAAAAGCCCTTCTTTGCACACCTCTTTTATGTGAAATAATTTCCCCTATTTTTTCTTTCCCTTCCTTCTTCTCCCAGGGCATTTCTCTTTTTCACCTTTCATTCTTTTTTTTTTAGATCATCCCAACATAATCAACTCAATCTTTGCAGCAATCTTTCATCTGTGGAGTTTAAAATTGTCCAACCTACAATGAAAGAAACTGAGGCAGAGCTCTGAGCCAATGGCACTTTATTAAAGGGTCTATGGTCCTTTCCAATGAAGTGGACCTCAGATCTTCCTTGTGATCTGAGATGCCCCCTTCCTCCAGGGCCTTAGTTTTATAAGGTGTTGTACCTGAACACTCTAGAGGGGCTACACAAAATACAGAATCCCGTTGGTTGATAGACCTTGCTTCGAAGGCCAAAAGTGATGTATCAGCCAAAAAAGGTGTGTGTGGGGGGGTCTCAGGTTGGGTGAAGCATGGGACATCTCCACTGACTAAGTGGTCATAAGATGGTCACCTGCTCATGTTGGGCAAGAGAGGGTGGTCTGGAGGTACAGCCATAAGTTGGGGGACTTTCCATGTAATTGAGTCGACTCCACCACACTGGGCTTGGTCACTATAAATGAGGAAAAATAAGGGTGGAGGGCCTCTAGTTAGTTTCCTAGGATTAAGCAAGTGAATTTACAGTCTACAATTCACAACTCTGGAACCTAATATACAGAACTTACACTCACTACCCCTTTGGAATCATATCAAACCGATTAATACTGATTGGAATAAAGTAGGGGTCCAAGTGAATCATTTCTCACATTCCCCCACTTTGATCCACAGAAAGACCTCAGTCTTTTTTTGGATTGTTACAATTTAAATGCATAGAGGGTAGTCCTCTATGGGTGATGCAAAATAGTGGGGGGGGGAGTAATTAATAGTATGAGGGGAAAACGGAGCAAAGTTAATCGAGGCATTGACAGAAGCCATTGGGGGCAGTCCCCTTGGGGCCATATCTCTTTCTCAGTAAGCCATTCCCTCCTGTCCATTGAATTAATTCATCATATCTCTCTGAAGCATCCTCTGACGCAGTCTCCTTTGGAGATCTCTCCTCTTAGGCATACTGGAACGAGTGGAGCTTCAGGGCAGTTTCTTGTGGATTTGCTTCTCCAGTTCAGGTCACTTGGAGAGATCCCCTCTCTGTTAAATAGATCTTAATACAATTCTAATTTGCCATGACAATAACCAGGTCAGGTGGTGAGACCTAGCTCAAACCTAATATGAACTAGTACTAATATGAACATCACTAGCCCGGAGAATGTACATTTTAAGGTTGGTAAATTCAAATAACTGAAAAATTTAAAAATTCTGAACCCAGATTTCATATTTGGTATAAATAATTACCTAATCTTGTTACAACTATTTATTGAAACCAAATGAAAAATTTTCACTCTAGCTATTTTCTTTTAGCTGCTCATCCCCCTTAGGAGGAACTGTTAACAAAACACTTTTTTAAAAAAATAAATCCATTTAAAAGTTGGCCAGAATAACTGCAATTGTCAGAAAAAGTTATGGGGTGGCATGTATGAGTACACAAGACAGCACATATCAAATAAGTTATTTATAATAAAACACGTTAGCCTTGCAAGACGTGCCCAACATCCAGGTACTAATAATAAACCCAAATACAATTGGCTTTTCCCATTTAGGGAACACAAACCAAAAGTTTTAGGCTTAATAAATAATAGGACAATAGTTTGGTCCCATAAACTGTTCAATCAATGCCCAATTATTCTCACATTAATTTTAGGCTAAATAGATCAAATCTTATACCTGCATCTTATTATAATAGTTCAGATGTGCTCCTATGAATCCTAAGAAATAAGGATTTAATATTGTATTTATGCTGATAACCTGCCATGATTATAGAAATTTGCCATAGAAAGAAAACAGGGACATTATCTAGTAAGGGAAAAGATGCTTCCCTAACTTCACGTAAATTCCAGGCTAGAATCATATAGATGGGCAATTGTATTGACCCAGGCTTAAAAGGTGGGATATTTTCTATTCAAGAGGAAATGCCATACTGAGGAAACTTAATCAGGACAATCCCATCTCAGCCCATGCCAAAAGTCGATCTCCCAGCTTTCCGTTTGAGAACTGTCTACTTCATGGATGTCAGCCTCATAGGGTTACTGCCATCATGGATCGTTGGCCTAATAGGACTCCTAGATGACTACACCTGGAATCAGAGTTAGAATAATATCCATTACAATCCCGTGAGGTCTAATAGCAATTCCAGTAAGCATAGCTTGGTAGCTTTAGGTGGATTTCATTATTAAGGATCACATGTCCTTGATGTAGATGAAAAAAGTTCCAGGTCTATAATTTTATAGACAATTCTAGAACAAGCCATGTTCTTAGGTCACCTCTGAAGGAGTGTCTTCCTTCTAGATCTGTGTCTCAAGTAAGCCCAGGCTTATTACTAGTTTAAAATAGACCCATAAAAAGAATCATTATGTTAAGAATACAAAATTTTAATTGTTGCGTCAGGAGGGCCTGAATTGGAAAATAAGTCTTTGTCTTTCTTAATATTATTAGATAGATGTTTCAAACGAGTTTTTACATGTAAAATTCTTAATCCAATTTTGAAAATTGCATCACATTTTTCACTAAGTGACATATCCCACTAATAATGTTAACATAATGAAAGGGTGGTCTCTTATAAACTAAATAACCCACTAATTGTAAGGCTTCCTGGTCTTTATTATTTGTGATTCAAATGATAATGCAAAATGATCCCTCACTGTACTAGCACATATTATCAAAAATCACTAATAGGGTTCATCTTCTTTCACACTTGCCCTTATCAATGGAGTTTGCTATGTGAGGAGAAAGACAGGGACATAGCGGCATTAGTATTGTTTGATCTCAGGCCCACTGTATGACAGGATGTTATAGCCAGGCTCAGAATTAACCAGGTAGGAAAATGTCTTGTTGACCAAGATGGGGATAGGTCAATAGATGGGGATACTGTTGCCTTCCCAAGGTCTTTCTCTCAACTTTCCCAGAGACAGACATCCACCTACAGCAGTCCTCAGACTACAGGGGCACATGGCATTTCCCTTGAATGATGACCCAGCAGCCTTACGAGGGCTCAGGCACTTATAACCTGGATTCAAGATTTGGAATAGCAGCAAGTTAAAGTTCCAAGGGACTCTTCCTCAAACAGTAAAATTTCCCTAATTTCAGCTTAAGGCTAGACAATTCTTATTTTTTTCTCATATATTAGCCTCAAAATCTCATCTAGAATTTTTCAACTATTCATATATTTCATCTATTGACAATTATCATTTACAACTTTCATCCATTCATCTACTCATCATTCCCCTCCTTGGTCTGCAGATAAAGCCGAAGGGAGAACGTCAGGCCGTTTCTACAATACAATGAGCCGACACCCCCTTAAGAGTCCCTGTAGACAAGTGGGTCATATCTGGGCACAATTTCCTTGGTGAAAGCCATGGCCTCAGAGGGAGCTGTGGCTTTAGAACTAGGCAATAGTTCAACCTTGGTCAGGGACTGACTTGGGCACAGTAAGAAGGGTGCGAGCTAGTAGATGGCTACCAGTGGATGTGACTTGAAAGGCCAGCTGCTTCACTGGAGTAACTCACCCTTACTTAATTGAATCTATTATCCCTTGTGGGCCACAATGAGCCTCTTATGAGCTAAAACAGTATCCTGGGGGGAGGAATGGCTGGCTTTCCCATCCCAGTCACCCAGACCCAAGGGGCCTGGTTAGGGTTGGATTGCTGTTCCTGCTTATTCACCCCAAGTTCATACACAGTGAATAAATAGTTGGTTCAAAATAATAGCATCAAAAGGTGTCATTACAATGCAGATTGAAGCATTTACTATTTGCTCTTTTTTTTCTTCTGTTGAGTTTTGTTTCCTCTTTCTGGTGGTTCCTCCTATTGGTTCTAGTTCTTCCTTACAACATCCCTAATGGGAAAATATGTTTAATAGGAATGTATATGTAGAGCCTATATTAGATTGTGCGCCATCTTGGGGAGGGAGATGGGGAGGAAGGGGAAGAAAAATTTTAAACTCAAAAGCATATGGAAGTGATTGTTGATAAATCAAAATAAATTAATAAAAAAAAAGAAAGAGAAAAAAAAAAAGGTATCATTACATGAGTTTCTAAATGATCCCAAATGACACTCACTTCTTGTTCAAAAGTTTCATTTCTTCATTTTGGGTGGGAAAGGCCCTGGTGCCTTAGACAGCAGCACCCTGTCAGCAGGGCTCAGCCCGAGGACACTCACCGACAAAGTTCTCCTATCAGGACTTTACCCTGGTTTTCCCCCGACAGCAAGTACAACAGTAGTAGAAGTATTTTCTAGGTTTGTTTTTGTTTTTTTTTCAAACAAAATATACTCTGCATTTATAATGGAACATTATTTCAGATTGAAAAAAGGAAGGCACTTCTTGTATGGACAACATCACCAGTCAGATGAGAAGAATTTGGATAAATACTTTTCGAACTTATCAATTCATAGAAAGTCATTGGTCTTATTCCCCCTGGCATTTTCATGCAAATAATAGTAGTTTATGCAGTGCCCGCCACATGCCAGGCGTCTTCTATGTCTTGAAAGTTGCTTAAGTCTGTTTTTAGTATTTTTAAAATGTTTAGTCGATAATTTCCCAATGTTGTTAACATTCCATGCCCACTAGAAAAAGTACCTGTAAATGGGATAGCATTTTGTTCAACTGTATTCCTGCAAGGTCTGAACAGCACAGTGTTCACCCTTTACACAAGCCAGGCTCTGTGTTAGCACTGCACAACTATGTGTTTCTCCCAACAACCCTGGGAGAGAGGTGGAAATGTTTATTATTCCCTTTGTACATACAAGGACTGATTGGATTCTCTCATTTACTACCATTACAATATTTTCAGCCCAATCAGTTTTGATTTAGAATGACTAGTGACAATAACAAAACTTTATTTTGCACAAGGTTCCATTATTTGTAGTTGGTTTCTATTTTAAAAAAGACTCCTAGTGGTGACACTCCTAGCTTCCCATTCCTGCTTCTTTGTTTCTTTCAGTTACCCAAACAGCCAAACCAATTCCTTGAAATGTTCTGACTAATCCTTTAAACCAGAGCAAAGAGAAAACTCTTTCTCTATCAATCAATTAATTAATGTGCATTTTATGAAACTTATTTTTGTAGTCTTGTATTGACTGGGGGAAAGGAGACATGCAGAAACCATCATAAAGGCATTGCTTTAAAAATTCCTAATCTTTTCTATTTCAGTGGGACCAAAAGTTCTTTCTCTGATTCCTCTCATTTTTACTTCCCAATCATACAGACTTAATAATTTTTTTTCTTTACTCCAGTGAATTTTGCTTTGTACATTAGCACAAAGTTTTATTGCACAAAATCAGCTAGCTGAAAAATCTGTCACCTTTTTTTGATTCCTTAGAGGTTATAATGCACACTTTAGACCAATTTCTTTAAGGGCAATTAAAATGGGGTATAGCCACGTAGTTTTGGTAAGTGATGGGCAAATAGACCCCAAAACAACTCATTCAGCCCAAGAAGTTCTCCTTGTAGGGTGTCGCAGATTTCAGTAAGCTGGAAAACTTTGGAGAAGAAATCATCTGTCTCCTTCTCAAAGTTAACCTCTTTTATGCTGTCAAGGCATTCAGCCAGCTATTTTGGCAATGCCCAAGGGGATCAGGCAAAGCCCAACTACGGCACAGGAATGGCACAGGCATTGGTGCCCTAAAAAGCTCTCTGCCATTCTTCTCCCAATAGGAAGTTACCATTATTACTCTCTTCTTGACTATTCCCTCAATGAAACACTGACTGGTTTTCTCAAAGGCAACTTCCATTGGGTGTTTGTTGACGTCAGTTGCTTCTTTCCTTTGCAAAGTTCGGATCCTTTCCAAAACTGTAGTTTCCATGTTAGAAATTTTATGTTTGCCTCTCATCAAAAGAAGAGCTAATTTCCTAATGGTTATAAATGAACAGAAAATCCTTATTATCTAATTAACCTTGAATTCACCTAAATGAAATACAGTTCGATGTTTTTTTTTTTTAATCTCATCTTCCACAAAGGCCATTAACTGCCAAGATTTCAAATTTCAGAGCCCAATATCATCAACATGGCTCCTGCTTTTTGACAACGATTTGGATTAGAAAGATCCTTTTAGTTGTAGTATGATAATTTCTTGATTTAAAGTTTCTATTTTTATTAAAACACAGTTTTGACTACATATAGTGTTAACAGGGATTGCGCTACTGGAAAACTATCTGATAGAGATTAGACTTTTCTCGTGTAACTTTTTCCCTATTTCCTTTCAAATCACTCAAAAATTAAGTCCATTTACTTGGTTTTTTTTCTTGACCTAACCTAATGTAATATATCATTTAGTAGAAATTCCAAAACACTGTGGTTTGTTTTATGACCTTACAAGCTTCCAACTGATAAGAATTATTTTATATTTTAGGTTTCCTTATTTCATCCTATAAAATGTTTTATTTGTTCTGAAATAATTTGCAAGTTCTGCTTTTCCCTCTCAAAATGTCAGTATTTTATACTTTCTATAAGCCATATGCTCATTTTAATTGGATCTTTTATAATCAGAGCACCCTCTATTAGGTGTGCGTGCACTTGATTTATTCCTATATCTATCTTTTTTTATTCTTGTTTAATTCTATCTTCAATGATTCTCTCCCTAACTTATACAATTTGAACTTATTTTCACTAAACAATTGATTTCGACACAAGTTTTGCTGTGTTTTGATTTACCTAAACAATTGATTTAAACTGCAGAAGTATCATTCAACTTCACTTACCTTCAGTTGCTTTCTGATTTCAAAACAAGCTTTTCTTTTTCTGGGAGCACTTTGGGAGTCCCCTTCCATCAGGAGGCCCAGTCAGGACTTGCCTGGTGCCCTCAGGTTGGTTGCTTAAAAGCAGCCAACAACAGAATGGCAAACGAACCCCAATTCTACTCACTTTTATTCTTTTCTGAAGATGGTCTAAAATTTCCTTGTTCATCCTTCTAATAATACAAATTTCTTCTTGCACTACACTTATCCTAACTTTAAGTACAATTTTAAAGTATGCCTTAATTCCACAGTAAAATTAAAACCCATTTCACAAATTGAAACCCCCAAACTTCAGACTTAGAGCTTGGCTAGCTGAAACTTCTTCAGGCTTAGCAAAAGTGTTTCCTTTTTCAATTCTGAGCTGTGGAATTATTTAAGTTCACAAGAGTTTTGCTCTAATTTCTCCTATGCTATTTCCTAAGTTTTTCTTATTTTAATACTTCTCTAAATTCCTATTTCACGGAATCTCTCCTGAACATATCTCATGACTAATAAGACACTTCTTAAAATGCAAACTTCAGGCATTTTCAAAGTCCCTTTTTTTTTCTTTTTTTCTTTCTTTTTTTCTTTTTCGGCAATTGGGGTTAAGTGACTTGTCCAGGGTCACACAGCTAGTAAGTGTCAAGTGTTTGGTTTGAGGCTGGATTTGAACTCAGGTCCTCCTGACTTCAGGGCCAGTGATCTATCCACTGTGCCACCCAGCTGCCCCCAAAGTCCCTTTTAAGGAATAACTGATCTGTGAATTTAGTTTTTTTCATTAAGCTCCACAGAGTTTGCTAGTACCCCATAAGCTCAGCA
This sequence comes from Vombatus ursinus, assembly GCF_900497805.2. Classification (NCBI taxonomy): domain Eukaryota; kingdom Metazoa; phylum Chordata; class Mammalia; order Diprotodontia; family Vombatidae; genus Vombatus; species Vombatus ursinus. Next base: position 147,072 of record NW_020954631.1, on the reverse strand, counting down.
AAATACTTTATCAAGACATCCAGATTATAATTTAGAAGTGAAAGAAATCAATTATTCCTTTTTCACAAATTTGGTTTCTGATAAGTTTTTGTATCCTAGTTTTCAATGAATTTCTGCATCTGCCTTTCATCTCAGCAATCTCCAACACGGCCAGTGTCAGAAACAGAGAGAAAAGAGAGATCTGTCTTCTCTTAATACGTTTTGGAGAATTTCCTTATCCCAGCCTGCTTCTTTTGGTTGCTCAGGCCAAATGAGTAGAACACCTGTTGGCGATGGGTTAGCACAAAGCACAGACAAAGCAGATGTTGATCTCCCTTTCTCTTCAGGATTTTCCTCATTGTTGAAGGCCCCTTTCTAGCTGAAGTAAGGAAGCCACTATTCCTAAACTTCGTTTCATCATTTACAAAGTGAACACCCACAGAGCATAGAACAAGACCCAACATGAAACCAGGCCTGAACTCCTCCTGAGTTTTTTCTCTAGAAGATTCTGAAGTCAGGATTCTACTGGTCCCCTCTATTAAGTCTATTAAGAACTTAGGGTGATCTTAGGCTGGGGTCCTGCTGTCAGCCTGGGCTCATTCTTCTGTTTCCTAATTAATTACATGAATGCTTTTGGAATCTTATTAAAAATGTAATTTAATAACAATACAAAATTGCTTTAGTCTAATTTGCCAATTGGGTTCACCCATGTAAAGTGTACTTTGTATTGAGAACGAGTCCGTAACAGATCGAAGAGCTGGTTTAAGTTCCATTCCTACAGACTTTTTGCCAAAGTATCATTACAGGAAGAAAAATGGAGACTGAGTAAAACTAAAAAATGTCAAATATTGTGAGGATGGCGGGGGACGGGGGTTAGCCCAAACCGAGTTTCCCTAGTTTTAGGAGATTGCTCATAACTTTCTAAGGGTAGAGTAATGCAGAGTTGCGTACTTTGGCCAAAGCAATCCCCTAAACCCTTTGTAGTCTCAAACCAAACTCTACACAGCTTCATAGCTCCTTCTCTAGTGATCCCCAACAGGGAGACCCCCCTTGTCCCACCGTGGATCCTATAGGAGGCATTTCTCCTCCGGTGCCTGAGCCCATCTCTCTGGGAGTGTTCCCAGCTAGGAGTGGCATTCCTCGGACTAGATTCCCAAGGTACCCGCCTTTTGGCTTATTTCGTCTACGGCGCTCCCCACTGACAATGCTGGAGACAGTTCTCCTTGCCTTTTTTTCTTTTTTTTAATAGCATTTTTTCCCCAATTACATGCAAAGACAGTTTTCAACATTCATTTTTTAGAAGATTCTGAGTTCCAAATTCTTCTCCCTCCCTCCTTCCTCTCCGCCCTCCCCAAGACGGCAAGCAATCTGATGTAGGTTATACATGTGCAATCATGTTAAACATATTTCCACGTTAGTCATGTTGTGAAAGAAGAAATAGAACAAAAGGGAAAAGCCACAAAAAAAAAAACTCCAATAACAAAAAACTGAAAATATGTGCTCCCCCTTGACCTTGACGGTCCCCTGACCATCTGAGTTCTACCCTTATGGGAGTCCTTTCCTACAGCTAACATTCCAACATTCAGGAATTGGTTGTGGCAAATTCTCCGATACTTCCAATTCTTCATTTCTGGGCTTGACCTCCAGGGTTCTAAGACTGGTCAGCTAGAGCCCAAAAGTTCTTAACAACTGAATAGAAATATTACAAATCAAGTTGTTGATCTCTGGAAACTCTATGCTGAAGAGACCCAGGAACAATTTTATAATTTCAACGGAAACCAAAGTTTCAACAGAATTTATGCTAGCCTTCCTTTAAAACTTCCTAAAAACATTTAGTTCTGATTGTCAATAAGTGACTTAATCCTAAGCAAATATAAGTGAAAATCATCTTCCTAAGTGAAAGGGGGTCTTTTGCTTTCCTCATCTCTGTAAAACTTCTCAGGTCGAAAGAGGGTGATCACAGATCAAGGTGGTATCGAGTGGGGAGTCAGGATCCTCTAGATGGGTTCCTTGGCCCTCTAGGAGCCACCAAAAGTTTCCCTTCAACAAATTTAAGAGATTACTAATGACAAGAATGATTTAATTATTTCTCGTTGAAAAGAATTTAAAGTCAAAAAATCTATATTAACTCTGTCAATAAGAAGTTTTAAAATTAGCTAGGTGGCTGAAAAGGTGGAACTAGCAATTCCACTGCTCAATCTCTAACAAAATGAAAGTAAAGAAAACAGAGGAAAAAGAAGAAAACCAGCAGCCTGTGTATACAGAGTTAAAATTCTGGCTATATAATTTTTATATAAATTGAATTTGAGCACTCCAGAGCTTATAAATTTAGACAGATTAGTCCCTCTTAGCCCTATCAAGAACCTTTCTTATGCTGAGTGAAGTGAGCAGAACCAAGAGGTTGCATATGATAACAGCCACGTTGTGCAATGACTAAATGAATTTAGGGTAATTCAAGGCAGACTCACCAATCTTCAGCTTGCAGAGACTTACCTCAGGCTCAGAGAATTTGGGTACAGACGGCGAGGGGAGTCCAACCTCCCAGGGCCTGTGTTCATGGGGGAGCCATTGGCAAAAATTCATCTTAGTGTGCATTTCCTTTTTGGGTCCTTTGCAGGGGCTGGCCGAGAGGTTGAGATCCACTCATCATCGTCCCATCTGGGTTGCCAATAGTGTAGAGTTTAAAATTGTCCAACCTACAACAAAAGAGATTGAGGCAGAGCTCTGAGCCAATGGCACTTTATTAAAGGGATCATGGTCCTCTCTAATGAAGTAGACTTCAGATCTTCCTCATGATCTGAGATGCCCCCTTCTTCCAGGACTCTATTTTTCATAAGGTTTGATACCTAAACACTCTAGAGAGGCTCCACAAAATACAGAATCCCACCGGTTGATAGACCTTGCCTTGAGGGCCAAAAAATGTTGTATCAGCCAAAAACTGGTATATCAGTGGAGGGGGAGGGGCGGGGTGGTCTCAGGTTGGGCAAAGCACGGGACATCTCCACCGACATAAGATGTTGGACAAGAGAGGGTGGTCTGGAGGTACAAAAATAAGTTGGAGGACTTTCCATGTAATTGAGTCGACTCCACCACACTGGGCTTGGTCAGTATAAACAAGGAAAAACAAGGGCCGAAGGCCTCTAGTTAGTTTCCTAGGATTAAGCAAGTGAATTTACAATCTACAATTCACAACTCTGGAACCTAATATACAGAACTTACACTCGCTACCACTTTGGAGTCATATCAAACTGATTAATACTGATTGGAATAAAGTAGGGGTCCAAATGAATCATTTCTCACACATCTCAGTCTCCTGGTGGTCCACTGTGGGATCTGACCTCAGCCCGGCACAATCTTCTCCCTGTTGTGGCCCTGAGAGGCCCTCGTGGGTTGCTGGAGATCATGATGATCTCAGGCCTCCTTCAACGAACCTCTGGCTCGGGCACCTAGGTGCTAAGTTGGCCCCATTTTTAGTGACTTGCCTAGGGTCACACAGCTAGTAAGTGTTAAGTGTTTGGTCTGAGGCCGGATTTGAACTCAGGTCCTCCTGACTTCAGGGCAAGTGCCCTATCCACTATGCCACCTAGCCGCCCCTAAGTTGGCCCCATTTTCTAAGTTGCTCCTATTTCCTATTGTGTCTCCTAGTGCTCTGAAGAGTGAAGAGCTGGGTCAACTCTGCACGCAGTGAAATGTGGGGACTAGTTCTTTCTCTGCCTCTGTTCTGATGAGCCAGGATCATGTTTCTAGTGTCTGATTGCCTGGCTTGCATTCAGAGCTCTGGTTGGCTGGCTTCAGGTTTGGTTGCTGGAGTTCATGATGGCTTCCCTGGCATGGCCTCCACTGACTTCACACCTGTTTACCTGCCATGAGTCTTTCCTCCTCATCTGAAAGCCGGAAGTCCAGTTCTGGATCGGATCCATTTTGGGGGGGTTGCTTTTCTATTGCTCTTTCTAGGTCCTTTTCAGCTATTTGAGGAGGGGGGATGATGTGGGAGAGCTGGCCATCTCTATGACCTCTCACGTGGTCCTCTTAACTGGAAGAAGCTACTGTACTTTTAGGAGGCAAAAGGAAGGTTGCTAAGCTGGGGAGCATCCAGAGGAGGGCAACCAGGACAGGTAAGGGCCTGGCGTCCATGAGGTGTGAGGATCTGTTGAAGGAACTGGGGGTGGTTATTCTGAAGAAGAGGGCGTCGACTGTCTTCCTGTCCTTGAAGGCCAGGTGGCACGGGGATTATTTGCTTGGCCCCAGAGGGCAGTGCCAGGAGGACTGATGGGGGGAAGTCCATGTCAGGAGAAATATTCCTGATGAAAAGTGGAGGGAGATCCCTAAATCCCTACGGAGAGTCCGGATGACTACATCTTGTATATGCTGAAGGGGGATTTCGCTGGTGTATGTGTTCGACTAGGTGGGTGCTGAAGGCTCTGCCAGCTCTCCAATTTGGTGACTCTTTTGCGAGTTCCAACGTGTGCACAGAAAAGTAAATCCATGGTAACTGGAGGAGAGTGAGGACACTAACAGTTGAGTGGATTTGAGGAGAAGAATCTGGGAAGGCTTGAAGGATGACAGGGATGCTGAAAGGAAAAGAGAAAGACAAAGGCGCAGATTCCTTGCAAAGGACAGAGCCTTGGTGGGCGCCTAGAGCTGGGATTATGGGAAACACAGAGTGCACCTCTTGGGGAGGGGGTGTCCTCCTGCAATGGGGAGCAAGGGTCAGCAGGGTGAATCCTAACCCTCCGAGCGGCTTCATTAGCTGATCTTGGGCCTAGCCAGACCTTGCCCGACTCCTCTGTTTCTTTGGCCTGGTGACTCCCTTTTCAGAAGGGTTTGTGTGATTGTGTCGATGGGAAGGGATGACCCCTCAGGGGCTGAGAACAATTTAGCTTCCTTTTAAGGGAAGGCCCTCAGCCCACCCACTGGGATCAAACTCGTCTGGAGGAAGCAAGCCCTCAAGGGGGGAGCCACTTCCTCTCCTCCCTTTCCCTGCCCCCAGCCAGGCCCAGAGCATTTCCCACCCCCACTTCCTTTCCTGGATTGCACATTTTAAACAGGTGAAAAAAAGAGAAAGCTTCAATGTGTCTGGTGATGGCAGGGAGGCTAAAGTTGGGGGGGGGGGGGTCCTCCATTGGCTATTTCCGGACCCTCATTCTTCTCAGAGGCAAAACACAGGGAGAAGGCCAAGGAAAGCAACACTAAGCAATAGAGAGACAGAGATATAAAAACAGAGGAGAGAGTTGGAGAGGGAGAGTCAAAAACAGGCACAGAGAGAGAGAGACAGAGCTGAGGGCAAGAGGTGGGAAAAGGCTGAAAGAAGAATACAGAGAGAAGGAGAGAAAAGTAAGGGGGCAAATGAGGAGAGACAGAGACAGACAGGGAGAGAGAGAGGAAAGAGAGGAGACAGAGCCGAGGGCCATTCAGACCTGCCTCCCACCTGTGGGGGGGGGGGCGCTCTGGGCCAATCCTAATGGCAATGCCAGGTAGCACCATCTCCATGCTGCAGATGGGAAAACTGAGACTCAGGGAAGTTTGGGGCCTTGTCCAGAGTGACCCAGGCCTTCCTGACTCTGAGCCCAGCTCTTTATCTGCTACATACGCTGATTCTTCATCCACTGCAGTAGCATTGTTTTGATAAATAGAAAATACTGAGGTTAGGACTCACCGTTTGACAAAAAGTACTGGGAGAACTGGAAAGCGCATTTAGGCAGAAGTGACATTTAGAACAACCTTGCACACTATATACCACAGTAAGCTCCCGATAGATGTAAAAAAATCACATTATAAATAAATCATAAGCGCAAGAATGAAGCACCTTTTGCAACTGCGGCCCACCGGGGAATACGTAGGATCACAGAAAGTAAAATGGACACTCTGGATAGCTGAAAATTGTATACATTTTTGCACAAACAAACCCAATGCAGTTTGAATGAGAAGGGAAGCCAGTGATTGGGGGGCGGAGGGGGAATCTCTGCAACAAGTTTCTCTAATCAACGTCTCATTTCCAAGATAGACAAAGAACTGAATCCAATATATAAGAATAAGAGCCATTTCACAATAGATAAATGGTCAAAGGATCTGAACAGGCACTTCTCAAGCTTTTAACAAACATCAAAGAATGCTCCAAATCACTAATCATTAGAGAAATGCAAATCAAAACAACCATAAGGTCCTACTTCTTGCCCACCCGATTGGCCAAGATGCCAAAAAAAGGAAAATGAAAAATGTTGGAGGGGCTGTGGGAAAACAGGCTTACTTGTACATTGTTGGTGGATCTATGAATTGGTGCTGCTGTTCTGGAAAGTCACTAAATTGTGTACACCCTTTGCCCCAGCAAAGGTCTTTTTCTAGGCCTAAGGTCCAAAGGGATCAAAGAAACAGGAAAATGCCCCAGATGGGTATTATTATAGTAGCAAAAATCTGACAAATTAAGGGGCTTCCCATCAATTAGGGAATGACTGAAAATATAATGGAATGTCATTGTACCATAAGAAATGCCGAAATGGACAGTTTCAAGTTACAGAGAAAGCTGAGGAGCCTTATGTGGAGTCGCTGAAGTCTCCAGAGAATGAAGTTAGCTGCACTCGGAGGTAATGATAACAATGTGAATACTCAGCTGTGCCCCGGCTAACTGATTTCACTTCTTTTCTCAGTATGTTAAGCGTCATCCTGAGGCTTTGGC
>NW_020954631.1:117950-140320 GCF_900497805.2 Vombatus ursinus | reverse complement strand
CCCCCCCCCCCCCCAAGGCTTGGATGCACCGTCCTCAAAACATGGAGACACAGAGATGGATGGGAAGAGTGTCTTTGGAAACTGTGCTGGTGGGCGTCGGGCATGGAGCCAGTGAACTCACAGCGCGAGTGCCGGAAGGACTTTCTCCTTGGGCGCTGCTCTTGGGAAGGTGCATGCCATCCTACTGGTTCGAACGGTCGCGGAGGTGAGGAGGGTGCGACACGAGGCTCCCTTTGGCCTCACTCCTTCGCACCTTCCAGCCAAAGTCCCAAAGTCCCACGATCCTTTCCAAACGCTCGAAGGCTTGTCCATATACTCAGGAGGTAAAAGCCAAGAGCTTAAGGGGAAGGGGGTCCCGGGCTTGGGGGCAGCTCATCTGGAAGAGGGGACCACTCCCGAGCAGTAGAGAACAGCTGAGACGCCCCCCAGAACTGTCAGACTTGTTTCCCCTTTAGAGGAGAGGTCGTGGAGGTCTGGGGAGGGGGGTGGCGGGGAGGAACCCAGGGGGGGAGGAGGGGCGTGGGGTGGGGGTGGGGGGCAGGAAGAAGGGAAACTGATCGTGCTGCCCCGAGAGAAAACGCGGGCTCCTGGGGCCGGGGGGCGGGGCGCCCATGGGGCCGGGGGCGGGGCCTAGGCTCCTGGAGGGAGGAGGAGGGGGAGGAGGCGGGAGAGGCTGAGGTCTGGCCACTGAGCCCCGCCAGCGCGCAGCTAGACGGCTCTGCATCCGATCCCGAGGAAAGCCAGGGTGAGCGAGCGGGCCTGGGAGCCGGGGCTTCTCCAGCCTGGCCCGGCCCCTAGCCTTGCCGGATGCTCCCGGGCTCTGGCCAGCCCGGACTGTCTCCCCCCGCACCCCCATCCGTGGCCTTGGCACCCCTCCCGGCCACGCTCCCCCATCCTGTCCCTCTCTCCCCGAACCGGCGCCCTGCCCCCCCCCCCCCACATCGCCCCCCCCCCCATGGCCCTGTCCCTCCCCTCCCCCCGTCCATTCCGCCCCCCCCAGTCCATGGCCCCCTGTCCGTGCCCCTGTTCCCCCCCTCTCTGTCTGCGGCTCTCTCCCTTTACCACATTCGTGGCCCCCACATGCTTGTGGCACTACCTCCCCTTTCCCCAGCATTTCTGAAACACCTCTTACTCCAGGTCAGGTATGGGTGTAGGCCCTGGGAACATAGAAAGAGAAGTTTCAACTATCGCCCCAGCAGCTACATTTTATCTGTGTCTCCCTCCTCTCTCCATCTCTCTCAGGAGGTTACATCAGCCCTTGTGTTCCCAGACACCCTCCCTTACACATGGACAGGAGCATGTGCCTAGAACTGGGGGGGGGGGGGAACCGGGCTGTCTAGCCCGGCCCCGGGGGGGGGGGGGGGGGGGGGGGGGGGGCAGAGGTACAGGGAACTCCTTTCTGTCCTTCTCTGGCCCTATCCCCAACTCCTGCCTAGGCCCAGCCTCTTCCTCTTCCAGGATGGAACTCATGATGGGGGAGCCTAGGATGAATGGCTTGGTCCCCAGGGGACCCCCAGAGCCTGAGCAGTAAGTAATGGGCTGGAGCTGGGGAGGCCCACTTGGCCCAAGCTGGGTCTGGGCAGCAGGGCCCAGAAATCCTGAGCCGAGGCCCTCTCCCCCCTCCAGATCCCAGGCTGAGCTTGCCGGCTTCCTGCCCCGGCCACCCCCCGGGAAGAAGGCTGTCCCGTTCTCTGATGTGAGTGGCCCACCTTCCTCCTTGTTCCCATGCTTCTCCCCCCGGCCTCTGAGTCTCATGTTCTCCTCCTGTCCCATGTTGCAGTTTGAAGGGAAGACTTCTCTGGGTATGTCAATGTTCAACCTGAGCAACGCCATCATGGGCAGCGGAATCCTGGGGCTAGCCTATGCCATGGCCAACACCGGCATCCTGCTGTTTTTGTGAGTGCAGCCGTCAGGCCTGGGGTGGGTTCTGGGCACCGCACGGAGGGCTTCCCCGCTGAGCCCAGCCCCGTTTGCTGCCTCCCCCAGAGCCCTCCTGTTGTGCATGGCCCTCCTCTCGGCCTACTCCATCCACCTCCTGCTCACGTGTGCCGGCTTTGTCGGTGAGTCCTTCCCTCTCTCCATCACACAAACCCGGCCCCACTGTTCCCCTGCCCTTCCCTTGACCTGTCCTGTCCCGTCCCGCCCCAATCCCTGCCAATCTGATCCCCTCTGCAGGGATCCGGGCATACGAGGAGCTGGGGCGCCGAGCCTTTGGGACATCCGGAAAAGTAGCTGCTGCCGGAGTCATCTGCCTGCACAACATTGGGGGTGAGGCCGCACGAAGGCCTGGCATCGAGTGTTGGCAGGGCCGTGGCAGGGGGAGGGGCCTGGGCTTGTGGAGCTTGCGTGGCCCAAGGCTCAACCCTCCTTCCTCCCACCCTCCCTCCTTTTAGCCATGTCCAGTTACCTTTACATCATCAAATCAGAGCTTCCTTTGGTCATTTGGGCTTTCCTGGACTCCACGGTCACTGACTCCAGGTGAGCACACGCAAGCACATACACACACGCACGTGCACGCACGCACATATACTCAGGCCTTCCCCTGTTTCTTGTCTTCCTAAACATCTGTTTTGTACCGAGATGTCTTGCTCTCAACTGCATCTGGTTTAGCTCAGCTTTCAGCTGGGAATGGCCTGAGTCACCTTGCTCTGGCTGTCTCGCCCTGAGCAGTCCTCAGTCTCAGCCTGGCTTTTGACAACCCAGCTGTTTTGATCTTACTGTCCAGCTGTGACAATCTGGCACCGCATGAACAGCTGTTTTGGCCCGACTGGCTGTCCAGCTGTCCCAATTAGGATGTCTGGCCATCTCTCACCGACCGTCTGTCTTGCTTGGACTCTCCCGCCGGGAGCACTGCTGGCCACTCTTTTTGATTTTGCCGCCCTGACCTGGCTGTCCAGTTGGCACTCTGACTAGGGGGCTGGGAGGGTGGGGGGAGTGGGGAGGGAGCTGGAAGCCGAGCATGGGAGAGTTGGGAGGTACCCCAGAAACCAGCCCACATTTGATCGAGGCTTCCTTTCCGCAATATCCCTGCCAAGCGGGCCCCAGCCAAAAGAAGGGGAGCCCCCCACTTCCCCAGGCGGGCTTTTCTCCCTGGACCTGGCTGGCTGTGCTCCGCCGCCTGTCTCACTTTGCCTGGCCAGCCTTGGGCACCGGCTGTCCCACATCACAACTGACTGGCCATCTGTTGCAGCCGTTTGACTGCTCAGCTGTGAGGGTTCTGCCCAGGAGGGTCAGTGTCTGAGAATGTCTGACCCAGACTCACTAGGTGTGGGTTTGGCTTCGGTTTTTGATGGGCTCGAGGGCGCTGCCAGGATCCTCAGGGCACCTCGGCCTCCTGGCCTGGGTCTCGCTCACCCCCGCCATCCTTCACAGTCACTGGTTCCTGAATGGCAACGTTCTCATCGTCCTCGTCAGCGCTGGCATCATCCTGCCGCTGGCCCTCATGAGACACCTGGGTGAGTCAGGAAGGAGAAACTGAACTCCCTGAGGGAAAGAAAGGGATGGGAAGGAAGAGGGCTCCGAGTCTAACCCTTCCCTACCCTGAACAGGGTACCTGGGCTATACCAGCGGCCTCTCCCTCACCTGCATGGTCTTCTTCCTTGCCTCTGTGAGTTTGAGGGCCTTTGAGATTGGGGAGGGGGGGTCCTTGGGATAGGAACCCCACCCCATCTGCCTCTGCTCCCACCCCCTGCAGGTGATCTATAAGAAATTCTCAATTAAGTGCCCGCTGACTGATGGGAACTCTACTGTGGAGGCTCTGAAGGGCCTCAACGATACCTGTGAAGTCCGGCTCATCACCATCAATTCCCAGGTCAGGCTGCCTTCCCTGCTCCCCTCCCTCACCTAGCTGCTCACCGCCCGCCAGCCTGCTGTGTTTCCCAGTGCCGGGCACCTGGAGGATCATTCCCATCCCCATTGTTCCCAGAAGGGCAAGGCAGCCACCCCCAGTAAGGGGACAGAACGGGGGGGGGGGGGGGGAAGTGACGGGAGGGCCATCATGCCACCATCCCTGCTGGCTCCAGCCCAGATTTCCCCCCAGACAGCTTACACCATCCCCATTTTGGCCTTTGCTTTCGTCTGCCATCCGGAGGTCCTCCCCATTTACACAGAGCTGCGCAGGTACAGAGGGATGCCACAGCTGGGGGCCAGGGAAGCCAGGCCAAGGCTTGGGATGATGGTGGGACCTGGAGCTTGGGGATTGAGGAACCAGGGCAAGAGAAAGGGGTGGGGGCCCCCAAATGAGGAAAAGCTTCAGAGGAATGCGGATGTGCGCCCTTTGTTTGTGCCCAGACCATCCCAGCGCCGGATGCAGGCCGTGGCCAACATGTCCATCGGGGCCATGTTTCTTATGTATGGACTGACAGCAACGTTCGGTTACCTCACTTTCTTTGGTGAGAGGAGGGAGGCTGAGGCCCTGGGCCCAGCGACAGGGGAATGGGGAGGCTCCTGCCCTTGGTCGGCATCTGTGTGTGTGTGTGTGTGTGTGTGTGTGTGCGCGCGCGCTTGTGTGCGTGCACGCACATGCATGTGTGTGCATGCCCCCTTCCCAGGCTACGTGGAGGCAGAGATGCTACATCTGTACAGTCAGACAGACTTGCTGATCCTTTGTGTGAGACTGGCCGTGCTCATGGCTGTCACCCTCACTGTCCCCGTCGTCCTCTTCCCGGTGGGTGTGTGTGGACGGAGTGGGCAGGGAGGGCCCAGGGCGGCCAAGAGGGAAGGGGGAAGGCTCCTGTGGCCTTCCATGACCCCTGCATTGTCTTCCTGCCTCCAGATCCGCCGAGCTATCCAGCAGCTGCTGTTCCCGACCAAGGCCTTCAGCTGGGCCCGCCATGGCACCATCGCCCTTGGGCTCCTCACCTTGGTCAACATTCTCGTCATATTTGTGCCCAACATCCGGGACATCTTCGGAGTCATTGGTCAGTTTCCCCTCTTTCCCCTGCCCCTCCCAACTGCTGCCCCCAGAGGGCCACCGTGACCGTCCTTTCCTTCCTGGCAGGAGCCACCTCGGCCCCCAGTCTCATCTTCATCCTTCCCAGCATTTTCTACATCCGAATCATCCCCAGGGACCACGAATCCTTGGCTTCTCGCCCGAAGATCCAGGTGTGGGGGTAGAAATGCCCATCAAAGAGCGGAGATCAGGAAGGAGGGGCAGCTGGGTGGGAGGCAGGGGAGGGTGAGAGCCAAGGCCCAGGGGAATGTCTGGGAGAGCCCACCATGGATGAGATTGTGTGGGGCTGAGCCAGGCCGGCTTGGGGCCTGGCCTCCCGCCCCGGCCTTTAGCTCCTCTTCCTGGTCCCACAGGCAGCCGCCTTTGCAGCTCTGGGCATTGTGGTCATGGTCATGAGTCTGGGATTCATCTTCACTGACTGGGCAGTAACTGGCCAGAGCAAGGGGGCGGGCCACTGACCCAGAAGCCCAGCTGGAGCCTTCCCCAGCCTGCGACTGCCATGCGTTCCGTCTGCTGTCGGGCGCGCATGGGGAGATGTGGGAGACCCTGAGTGTTTGTGTGTCTGGGCGGGCGAGGGGGGAGGAGGGCTCCTGGGGCTGAGAACAATCCAGAGGAAGGGCCAGGCTGGGCTGGGTTCCCTCTCCCTGCAGGGATCAAAGTCCCCAGGCGGAAGCAACCCCAGGCCTGGTGTCTGTAGACCCCTTTCCCCAATGGGGAGGAGATTGACTTGTTGGCTTCATGTTTGAGAAAATGCAAAAAATAAAGAGAATTTGGGAACCCTGGCTCTCGTGTGGTTGTGTCTGAGTCCTCGGCCCCAGAGAGGAAGAAAGGAGGGCCGGGATTCACATGACGAACCTCCTGGTTCCCAGAATCCTAGAGTTGGCCTCCAGTCTAACCCGGACCTAAACAAGGACTCCTCCCTCTGCCTGTAGGCCTGCCAGGCCCTTTGGAACGGCCCTGGGACTGAGGACATTCCCCACTGGCTGCTTCTGGGCGCAGTTCTCATGTCCCCCTGAATCATCGCTTCTCCAGGATGGCTCTCAGTCACTCGATGTCCTTTCTCAAATCTGGTTCTTAGAGGAGAGGCCAGGCCTCTCACCAGGGTCTGAACAAGGCCCCTCCTCAGACCTCTTCATAATGATGTAGCCCCAAATCCCAGCTGCCGTGCCCACCCCCACATACCGGACCATGCACACACAACATCACATACACCACACACAATACCAGGCACATCCACGCATACACACCACATACATGTACAACACATACAATACAATATACACATGTGTACACACACCATCCCACGCACACACAAAGTCACATGCACACACATCACGCATAAACAACATAGACACACGCACACAGCACATCATGCATGCCCACACACACACACACACACACACACACAGAGTGGACTTCTAGTTAGTGAGAATTTCTAGCCCCTCCAGATCTTTCTCTGTTGCATCTTTGTCAAGCCAGGTCTCTCCTTCTGGTCTTTCTGAAGCTCAGTGCAGTCCCTCGGGCCCAAGATCTTTCTGGCCGCTGGTTCAGTCAACAGCTTTCCTTATGCTTGGTGTCTTTCGCAAATTTGCTGAACACTGTGTGTGTGTTTGTCCATATTCAACAGGACAGGGCCAAGCATAGATCCCCGAGGCACTCCACTGGAGACCTTCTGAGTTGAAATGCAAACTATTAGTGACTACTTTGGGGATCCTGCTGATTCCAAATCTAACTCAACTCCCCTTTGGCTACCACCCACATCTCCCTGGCCTGGCCCCCACATCGCTGTGGTCTTTCAGTCCGACGTGGCGTGTTCTTGGTGTGCTGGATGGTAACAACCCTCCCTTCATTAATGCATGCTTGAATTTGACTGCGGCAGCCAGGTGGCGCCACAGTGCATTGGGCCTGGAGTTAGGAAGACTTAACTTGATGAGTTCAAATCCAGCCTCAGACCCTTACTAGCTGTGTGACCCTGGGCAAGTCCCTTAAGCCTGCTTGCCTCATTTCCTTATTGTAAAAGGAGCTGGAGAAGGAAATGGCAACCACTCCAATAACTTTGCCAAGAAAACCCCAAATAGGGTCACGAAGATGCTGACATGACTGAAACAACTCCACAACAACGAATTTGCTCAGGAATCCAAGTCACTGGCCTACCTTGACCTAGCAAGTAGAAGGGGGAAGCCGACAAGAAACCTAGGTCTTTCTCCCATGAGACCTATTGCAAGAACATCTCATTTTCCTTATTGAGGCAGAGATGGGGAGAGAAGAGAAACATAGAATGGTAGAAAGCAGGCAGAATAAAGCCCAGAAAGTGAATGGAAGATAGGAACAGAGACAGTGAGAAGCAAAGCCTGGGAAATAAAGTGAGACACAGACACAATCATTGTCCTTTCAGGGCCTGTCCTCAGTGCTCCTTTGTCTTCCTGGGGCCAGAGAGGGAAATGTAGGGTGAGATGGCAAGAGATAAGAGGGCCGAAGAGAGAAAGGGGAGAGACAGAGAGAGAGAGAGAGAGAGAGAGAGAGAGAGAGAGAGAGAGAGAGAGGAGGGAGAGGAGAGAGAGAGAGAGAGGGAGAGATAGAGAGAGAGAGAGAGAGAGAGGAAGATGGAGAGCAGCTCCTGGGAGGGAGGACCAGGCTAGGCTGGGGCCCCAGGAGCCCATTGGTTGGGCTTGGGGCAATGTGGTTTTCTTGGCTTCCTGTTCACTGGGTGCGGAAGTTCCCCTTCTTACCCGATCACTGGGGCTACTTGGGAAGGCAAGGCGAGGAGGAAGGCAAGAAGGGGAGGCTGCCATGAGCCGGGGGTATCGGGGAGGGCCCCCGCAACACCAGCAGAATGTACCCTCTGGCCTTCTGCAGGATCATGAGAACCAGCGGCTCTTTGGCCTCCTGGGCAGAAAGTGCTTGGTGGGTGTTTCCAGAAAAGCCCTTTCTATTTGCTCTGCTGGGGACCCTCCCTCAGGAAAGGGGTGGGGGGGCTAAAGCCAGATTCCTGGGGGGTGCTGCCTAATGTTCTCAGGTCCCTTTCAAGTCTCCGCTGACTTTGTCTCTCTCTTTGTCTTGGGGGCTGCCCGAGGACAGACTCTGGCAACCTCAGTGGCCCAGCTATACCTGGCACTACCCAGCACCGGCGGGCACTGGCAGAAGGAACTGAGTGGAGCCATTTGCTTTGTGAAAGACAACCCTCGACGTTCTTATTTCATCCGACTCTATGGCCTCCAGGTAGAAGCCAGTACAAGATCTCTCTGTGACTGTCTGTCTTACGTTCTGTCTCACTCTCTTAGTTTTCTTTTTACTAGGAAGGACGCCTCCTCTGGGAGCAGGAAATCTATACTCAGTTTGTCTACTCTGCTCCCACTCCATTCTTCCATACCTTTCCTGGTGATGTGAGTAACTGGACAAAGGGGGTGGGGGTGGAGGGAGCGGGTGTTCAGATGACTCAGGGATGAGGGTTTTTACGTGGCTTCAAGGATCTGGGAGTCTGGTGTTTGACGGAAGATGAGGCAGTACCCTGAGAATTGGAGCTAACCACTTTGGGGTGGGGGGGGGACACGGGGATTGGGTCCATTCCCAGGACTGTCAAGCTGGCCTGAACTTTGCTGATGAGGCTGAGGCCCAAGCCTTCAAAGCTTTGGTGGAGGAGAAGATCCAGAAACGAAGCCAGAAACAGAATGCTGGTGAGAGCCAAGAGGCCAAGAGGAGGGGAATGAGAGGGAGCCTCTCCATTTCCTTCCCATGGCTTTCCAGGCCTTCCATCTCTCTCCCCATCTCAAGGTCTCTCTTTTTGAGTCTTTGTTTCTCTCTCTGTGTTTGTCTGTCTCTGTCTCTGTCTCTGTCTCCTCTCTCTGTCTCTCTCTGTCTCTCTGTCTCTCTCTCTCTCACACACACACACGCACACATACGCACACACACAGACACACACGTGCGTGCACACACATCACCTTCCTCCTCCCTGCGCCCCAGATAATGATGTTCTCTTGGGTGGGTGCTGAGCTGGGGGGAAGGCTGGACAAGGGAAAGGTCATGACCTTTACCCTTCACCCTTCAGGATCTCTCAGCACAGAAAGAAGAGGGGGCACTGTACCTCTTCCTCCCCAACCCAGTGGAGACCCCAGTGGTAAGCAGGGAGAAAGGGCCAGACAGGGATGGACAACCATGAGTGTGACCCTTCCCACTTCAATCAGTCTCCTTCTGTTTTTCCTCCTCCATCTCTAGTCCCAGCCAGTACTCTGGGCTCCCCATCTCTGGGCCTGGTCGCTGTAGACATACAGAACCCAGATATTACATCCTCAAGGTACCGGGGGCTCCCTGCACCAACTCCTCCTCCCCCAGACAAGAAGCGCTCAGGGAAAAAGAAGATCAGCAAGGCCGACATTGGGGCCCCCAGCGGGTTCAAGTGAGGCTCTTTCCTCCCCTGCCGCAGCGCTGCTTGTCTCCCTCCTGCCCTTCCCCCATGTGAATGGGTGTGCCAGACATTTAGAAAGCGCTTGTGAGGTAGAGCCCAAACCCAACAGTGGTACTCCTCCCCCCAGCCCTCAGCAAGCATCTGCTCTAATCAGCATGGGACCCATTGGAGGTAGAGAGCCCAGCAGACTTTTCTGGGGACTCTGAGGCCTGGGAGATCCCTTTCACCTGGAGGAATTGGTTGAGGGGGGGGGGGGAACAACTCTGGGGACAGCTCAGAGACCAGAGTGTGCAGGGTTGGCAGGAACCTCCAGGGAGACCCCTGGAGAAGGGCTAAGGCCTCTGGGGTGGCTCCTGGAAGCCGGGGCGAGGGGGGGGGGCCTGTTGGTGGCCTTGGCAGGAATTGGAAAGTCTGGGTTTGAGCTCAGCTTTGGCTATTCAGGTAGTTGGAGATGGAGCCTGGCCTATAGGTGACATCAGAAATCTTGGAAGGTGAGGAGTCCAGGCCAGGACTTCTGGGGCTCCCCAGCTTTTGGGGAAAGGAGATGGCAATGGCTCAGATATCATCAGATGAGTAGGAGGACAACCAGAAGTAGGTCAAGTCTTGGAAAAGGAGGAAGGAGCCTGAGAAAAGGCCCCCAGGACTTGGTCTTTGAGATAAGGTCATTGATGACCTTGGGAAGAGTCTGTTCTGTTCAGTCAGATTAAACGGCTGGGAGTGGGAGACCCAGAACAGCCAATTCCCCCTACAAGGGAGCTTATTTAAGGCAGTGGAAGCCCAGAAGGAGGAGCCAGTGACAACGGGGTGGCAGAAGCAGAGGCTGATCCCCACAGTGCTTCCTGGAGGAGCTTCTGAAAGGCTAAGATTGAAAGGGGGGAAGGTGGGGCAATGGCGGGACAGCCCTTCCTATTTGGCGGGGAGCAGCCCCGGAATTGGGAAAGAGCACAGGGGAATCTGGGGAGGGTGAGATGCCTTCCCCATGCTTCTGTCCTGTGCCTAACCCAAGCCTTCTGCCCTCTCCAGGCACGTCAGCCATGTTGGATGGGACCCTCACAGCGGATTTGATGTACGTTCCCGTATCCCCACGGGACAGAGTCCCTCTTCTTAGCTCCTCTAAACCCTCCCCGAAGGAGTTAGGATTAGGCCTTAGGGTGAGTGGGATCTGTGATCCTGCCTCCAACAGGTGAATAACTTGGACCCTGACCTGCGGAGCCTCTTCTCCAGAGCTGGGATTAGCGAGGCCCAGTTGACTGATGCAGAGACCTCTAAGCTCATTTACGACTTCATTGAGGACCAAGGTGGGCTAGAGGCCGTCAGAGAAGAGATGAGGCGGCAAGGTAAGCACCCCTACCCTGGCCCCATGAGAGTTCCGCCCCAGGGCCCTGGAAACCCCATGCTTTCATGAAAACCTCCAAATGTTGAGGCCAGGCCCCAGAGGCTCCAGCCCCTGCCGGTCCTTCCTAGGGAGATCTGGAGGGGGGAGGAGGGAGGGGGCAGAGGGAGAAGGGCCAGAGGAAGGGAGGTATTCATGCACCCTGCCATCTAACCATGCACTCCCTTCTTGCCTTTCTGGTGTCCCTAGGCCATGTTCCACCCCCTCCACCCCCATCTCGTGCTGGGCCCTCTCAGCGGGCCCCTGGCTCCTCTGTGGTTGGGAGCCGGGGGGGCCGGTCAGGTCCCCTCCCGCCAGTGCCCTCTGGGACTAGCGGGGTCCCTAGTGGACCTCCACCAGCTCCACGGGGGCCCCCACCTCCTCCTGGCCGGGGGGGTCCCCCACCTCCCCCACCACCTGCCTCCCACTTGGGGCTTCCAGCACCCCCACAGCTGTTGCCACCAACCTCTGGGTCAGGGCCACCCCCACCTCCACCACCACCACCACCTGCACCATCTCCACCATCTCCACCATCTGCACCATCCGCACCATCTGCATCTATATCTGGGGGGAGTGTGGCCCCTAGAGGCCGGGGGGCCCTGCTTGAAGAGATCCGACAAGGCATTCAGCTCAACAAGGTGGGGCTGGCTGGTGCTTGGCAGGGGTGGGGAGCTCTGGGTCAGGATTGGGAAGAAGCTATTAGGAGATGTTGGTGGCGGTACTGAGTCAAAGGGAAAGAATATGAGAGATGAACAGGAGGGCAAGATGGGCAATCCAAAAGGCTGGGATGAGGGCGGGCATGCATTTGCTTGCTGTGCCCAGTCTGAGATTTAGACCGGATCCGGCCTTCTTTGCAGACACCTGGGGCGCAGGAGTTCCCAGCTCCTCCTCCCCCAAGCTCTGAGGGGCTGGTGGGGGCCCTCATGCATGTCATGCAAAAGCGGAGCAAAGTTATCCACTCTTCAGGTGAGAAGTGAAATAACCCCCAGCCTTGCCCTCCTCCCCGAGAGCAGGGTGGGAGTGTCCTGGTGGGAGCCTCCTGGTGGGCTGGGCTGTGCTCGGGTCCCAGGGCTCTGCTACTCTTCGCTCACTCACTCTGCGCCCTCTTTCACTCACAGATGAAGGGGAGGACCAGGGGGGTGAGGAGGATGAGGATGATGAATGGGAAGATTGAGGAACCCCTGGCCTACTGAAGAGCGCCCTCTCCCAGCTGCCTGCCCCAAGCTCTCAAATAGACCTCCTCACTTCTCGCAGTCCTGCTCCTGTCCCCCAGTGTGATAATGTTGGAAGAGGTCAGAGAAATCAAATAAAATTTCCCCTCATTGCGCTCTGCTGGAGATAAACTTGGCTACGCCGTCTCACTGTTCTCATTCTCTGGTGAAATTACTGATTGTTTCTATGGTCAGGTTTTTGTTTTGTTTTTATTTTTTTCTTTCTCGGTTACTTTTAAAGTTGAGCTCTGTTCCTGGAGTGGCAGGGGCACCGTGCCAAGCTTCTTGTGTGGGGGGCCGCAGGCCCTAGCTGTTTATCACAAGGGACCTGGTGCTGTGCTGGGACCACCGGGGAGGGGGGGGAGGGCTTGGCCACTCATCTGATGCTGTGTTGGGGCCTCTGGGCGCCTGGTGCTGGACCAGGGCTGCTGTGGGGGAGGGGCTTCTGGCCACTTGCCTGGTATTTTGCTGGGATGGGGCGGGGGTGGGGCTACTAGGGGCCTGCGGGTGGGGGAGGGCTGGCCACTCGTTTGCTGCTGTGTTAGGGCAGCAGGGCCTTGGTCACTGAATTTGAGGGAGTTCAGGCAATTTCCTGCTTACTCCATTATCTTGGCTCCTGGTCCTGGAAGTCCCTGCACTCTGATAATGAATAAAGTATAGCCCTCCTGTTCCTGGTACTCAGTTTCTTATCTGCAAAATGGGTGGGAGGATGGACTCTACGATCCTTTTGCCAGTCTGCAATCTATGACTGAATTGGAAACACTGGTATCTTCAAAACCCAACTGGCTTTTGCTCTCACTTGGCCCCACTCACTGGCCAGCTCCCCCTTCACAGCTGCTCTCCAGTAGCACAACTTTGCTTTGATGTTCTCAGCTCTGTGAATGGTGAAGTCTTCTGAGAAAGAGCTGGGGCTCTGAGTGGCTTCCAAGCTCCAGGAGTCCCCAGTTGGGACCCGGGTTTGGATGGAGAGGCCGAGTTTCCAGGAATACCTGGTCACACGTGCCCTCCGATGTTCGGTTTTAGGAGGGGTGACCAGGATGAGGAAGGGCCTGAAGACCATGCCAGATGACAATCAGTGAGAGAACTAGGAATATTTACCTTGGCCAAGCACATGGGTGTGGGTGTGCATTCTGGACTAGGAGTATGGCAAGATTGAGGACAGGACCTACTTCCTCAGCAGGAAAGCTGTCCCCAAGTGGAAGTGGCTCCTTCATGAGGTAGTGGGAGTGCGCTGACCACTTGGCTGTGTTGTCCATCATGGGTTGGACTGGCTGTTGTTGAGGCCCCGTCATGACCATCGTGGGAATTCTGGGATTCTATTTCATTGGATCTTACAAGCACTCTGTGAAGCAGAGGTCTGCATTATGGGGTTTCCAAGGTCCCTATTAAACAGATGAGGAAACTGAGGGCTTTTACTGAAGGGTGACTCGCCTCTGGGCACATAGCGCCTTGGGAGGTCAGATCTGGGCTCTGCATTGATTTCATGGGACTCCCAGACCACTCTTGTGATGCAGCCTGACTTAAGCTCCCAGGCAAACACAGGAGCTCTTTCCAATTCATTAACTACCAAGAGGCAATGCTGGAGCATTGGTACAGAGCAGCACTATGGAGCAGTCACAGCCAGGAAGGAAGCTCAGGGTCTCGTCCTCCCGGATTCTGCCCACGGCCATGGCTGCGAGGCTGAGGAGGCTCAGGGAGGAGAGAAGGTGCTCCCTCACCTGCCGGGACCTTAGGAAGCTCCCCCCAGCCAGCACTCAGCTTGGCTCCCCTAGATTGCTCATATTTCGATTAGATATTATATCTAGATATCACAATATTATGTCTAGACAAACAGCTTTCTGGAGCCACGTAGTATCTAACATAGCAACATGGAAAAGAAAACGTATCGGCTCACCCAAAAGAGAGCAAAGAAAGAGGGAAAGGGCCCATCTGTACCCAAAATCTCGTTAGCAACTCTTTGTGTGGTGGCAAAGTGCTGGGAACCAAGGGAAGGCTTTCCAGACTTCCTGCTGTGTGACAACCCTAAAAAGCTCCCCAGCGTCAGTTGCGCTCAGGCCTAGGATGGGGGTCTCTGTCTGAAAAGGTTTCTCTCTCTCTTTCTCTCCCTCTCTCTCTCTTCTCTCTCCTCTTTCTGTCTCTATCTGTTTCTGTCTCTCTCTCTCTCTCTCCCTCCCCCTGTTTTGGTAGTTGTCTCAGTGTTGGGAACAGGCCTTACCTGCTCAACCGGCCCAGCCCCAGCCCTCGTGTTAGGGCCCCCTTTCCAACCTCTGGATGGGGCTGGTTTCACTCCAGCACTGTCAGAGTAGCAGCATCAGGGAGCGGCCTTCCCTGGGGGCCACAGAGGGTGCCACCTCACAGGAAGTAGGCCTCTCCTCCCCACAGCCTCTCCCACTGATCAGTGATGCTGGAGATGCCTGTAAGAAGCCACAGAACCTTGCGTCCTACAGAAAGAGCAAAATCTCAAAACTCCACATTGATTTTGAATTTGTTTGTGTCCCTGGGCAAATGGTTGTCATTAGGTACATTCCCTCCTTTGAGAAGAAGCTGGGAAGACCCTTTGGGGGGCTCATTGACTAACTGACTGGCCTTGAGACACGGCAATCATTGGGTTAGGAAAAATCTTAGAGTCTAAAAAAAAGGTTTTTTGGACCAGTCAGTATCTTCTTTTTTTTTGCTAGGCAATGGGGGTTAAGTGACTTGCCCAAGGTCACATAGATAATTTTCTTTTTTCTTGCTTTTTTGGTGAGGCAATGAGGGTTAAGTGACTTGTCACACAGGGTCACACAGCTAGTAAGTGTCAAATGTCTGAGGTCGGATTTGAACTCAGGACCAGTCAGTATCTTGTCATAGGTATAAATGCTAATGTTAGAAAAGTATAATGGACATTTTGTAATGCAAAAGCAACTGGTTATGGTAAACAACAATAACAACATTTTTTAAAGAGTTAAGGGCCATAGTAGACCTCAAGCAGAATTTGAGTCAGTGACAAAATACTAGCAGAAAAAAAAGCACACAAAAATTATCCCCAAAGGGGACACTGGGGTCTAGAACCAGAAGCACAACTTGTAGAAAGCATAGGTCAGACTTCTTCCTAGCCACATGGAAGTCAACGATCAGGCTGCTGTCTCTAACTGAACAAAATAACGCAGAGGGCTGAAGGCAGAGAAGGCTTTGTGGTGAAGGTCCTGGACTTGCCCTGGCCCCACTCAGCCAAGAAATGGGCATTAGGCAGACCAAGAGGAGAAACATTTGTTGAACTTGAATCAGAAGAAGAAGTCAAACTTACACTAAAAAGACAGAGAATCTGTGGAAGACTGAGCTTTCCGAGTATTCCAGTCAAACCCCATGGCAATGGATTGGATGTTGAGTCCACTGGGCCAGATGGTCCCCACCCTGCCAGCGAGGCCTTTGGAAGTCTCCCAGGACTGCCATTGGGCTGGAACAAGGAAGAAATTGGCCCCCTTTCTGCAGGGATAATATTCCAGGTGGAAGGAGCCATGGAGGCCTGAACAGAAAGTAGCAGAAAAGGCTCTAAAGAAACACAAGGGGGGCAGCTAGGTGGCACAGTAGATAGAGCTCTGGCCTTGAAGTCAGAAGGACATGAGTTCGAATCCAGTCTCAGGCACATGACACTTACTAGCTGCGTGACTGTTTCCAGTGTTTTTGAGCACAGACAAAGGTTCACCTGGAATGCAATAATCAAGCCGGGTAAGGCTGAGAACAGCTTTTCTCACAGCGTTTCAGGTGTAAGTTTAGTTTAAAGGTGAAAGCAGGTTTTCAGGAAAAAGCAGGTTCAAGTGTGTTCAGTGTTGCTCTGATAGTGCATTCTACGGAACGCGTTTGAAATACATGTTGGGAGATGTGCTTTTTGCTCGAATAAATCTAAGAACTGAGTCTGCCAGTCAAAAAGGAAACTGTAACACTCTGGTTCTGCCGTCTTTTGTCTTTTCTTTACTCTCCTCCAAGGCATGTAGTTTTAAACTTTTTTTGGGGGGGGGGGGGTTAAAGGGAGGGGCAGCTAGGTAGTGGACAGAGAGGCCCTGGAGTCAGGAGGACCTGAGTTCAAATTTGGCCTCAGATACTTACTGTGCGACCCTAGGCAAGTCACTTATTCCTGAATGCCTCTGAAATAAAGAAAATGAAGTTAACGGGGCCAATTTTGAGATGTAATATGGATACTTTCAGATGTGGGTCTTGGTGTTTGTATTAAATCCTGAGGCCTTACTTGAAAACATTCATTGGATTCTGATTTCCTTTTGGTGCATTGCTCTAAGTGAACTTGTTAAAGAAATAGAAGAGAGAAAGAAAGCAAAGCAAACTCTGGAAATAACCAGTGGCTTCATCTCCACAGCAACTGGGCAGGACTTTTGACTGGTGAGAGAGGTGGGCAGGCTCTCCCAGCTGCTGTGGGGAGTGGAATAATTGCTACTGGTCAGGACGGAAGACTCTTGCCCTGGTGCGGCCTGAGTTAAGGCTCACAAAACCCTTTACAAATATGACAACAACCCTGAGAGGGAGGGGCTCCCATTGCCCCCATTTTACAATTGAGGAAACTGAGGCAGGCAGAGGTGAAGTGATTTGCCAAGGGCCACCCATATAGGAAGTGTCTAAATTCAGGCCTTTAGGTCTCTAGGCTCAGGTCCACTGTGCTACAACCTCTCAGCCCCTAAACATGGCAAAAGACAATGTTGGAAGCTAATTAGCCCAAAAGTCACACAGTATCCTAGATCCAGAGCTGCGAAGAACGGAAGAGATCTAGTCCAATCCCCTCATTTTACAGATAAAGAAACTGAGGCCCAGAGAAGAGAAAGGACTTGCAAGCATCACTTGGGTTGCAAGAAGCAAAGTCTGCATTTGAACCCAGTGCTCTTCCCATTAGACAAAGCTGCCTCCTAAATGTTTGATGAATGAATCAATGAATATATTGTTTACACCTATTGAGGAAAGCAAGGTAAAATCTTCTTGAAAAACCCCTCCCCCTTTGGACTCCCCCCCAAAAAACCCCCCAAAACCCACCTCTGGCACTTCCTGTTGGCCCCATAAAGGACAGAAGCAAAAGTGAGATGTCTGGGCAAGGCAACAACTGTGGCAGAGAAAAAGAAAGGGCCCCGCAGCTCCCTGTGGGTTTCTGGGTCCTGAGGGGTCAGAGCACTGGGTGCAGATGGGCCCAGCATGCCCCCTGCTGGAGGACACCACAAGAAGCCAAAGCCAAAGCTAGGAGGTCCAGTCCACACAGGTGGCTAACTTGGCAATAGGTTTGCCATCTTTTCACACATCCGATCTATATCACATCGCTTGCCTGGGGGAGGGGTGGGAAAGAGGGGGAAAATTTGGAATGCAAAATTTTCAAAAATGAATGTTAACTTTTTTTTTTACATGTAATTGGGAAATATTTAACGAAATAAGTTTTTATATATCTAGCTTGCCCAAACAGAATGCAAGTCTTCTAAAGTCAATGAAACATTTATACACACACCAACGGGCCTGTTCAGTGGAGCTCCACGCTGAGAATCTGGGGAGCCTGCTTCCAGAAAGGTTACTAAGCATGTGCCTCTCACCTTAGACTGGGAGCCTGTGATGGTAGGGAAAATCCTTCCTAGGAAGGAGGGAGGGTCTGGGGAAGAAAAATAATGAGTTCTTTTTGGATATGCTGGATTTAAGATGTCTACCGGACATCTAGTTTGGGATATCCAACAGGCAAACCAGGGGCAGCTAGGTGATGCAGTGGATAGAGCTCCGGACTTGAAGTCAGGAGGACCTGAGTTCAAATCCAGCCTCAGACACTTGACACTTACTAGCTGTGTGACCCTGGGCAAGTCACTTAACCCCAACTGCCTCACCAAAAAGCAAAAAAAAAAAAAAAAAGAGATTGGCAGAGTGATGAGGTCAGAGGTCAGACTGCAGAGAAGACAAAGAGGTGAGGAAGAGGAGTCACTGGTTGTGTCTGACCTTCTCAGGGAGTTTAGCTACAAAGGGGAGGAGAGAGATGGGATGGTAGCTAGTGGAGACGGAAGGGTGAAGTGATGGGGCAGATGTGGGCATATGTGGGGCAGGAGGGGAACAGCTAGGAGACCGGGGGAGATTGAAGATGAGAGACAGCAGGGATGGCAGAGGGGGTGATCTGCTGGAGGAGGTGGGATGGACGAGTAGAGGGGTGGCCTTGGTCAGGAGTAAGGTCACTTCATCATGTGAGAGAGAGGTGAAGGAGGAGATGTGGGCAGAAGGCAAAGCGCCCAGCTGAGAGAGGGGTGGGGAGGGTGAGCCATGGGGGGCAAGGGATCAAGAGAAGAAGAAAGGGTAGAATTGAATCTGGTCACCTCGGGTCAGAATGGAGAGAAGAGGAGGGGGTGGTCAGTGCAGGGGAGATGGCCTGAGGGAGAATCGAGGGGTCAAGGCACTGGAAGACGTGGTGGGGACTTGGAGAGAGCTTCAAACTGTGGGCAAGCTGATTTTCTCTAAAATGCTGTTCTCGTGGTACTTCCACTCTCCTCCCTCTGCAGCTATGCAAGGCTAGCTACTTCCTAGGTGTAGATAATGTATGTAATTTGCTTAGTTGTTCAACTGATGCACACCCCCTGAATTTCCAATGTCTGGTTATCATGAAAAGAGTCAGAATATCTTTGTACATTGTGAAAACAAAAGGTCACTAGACTGCGTGTGCCGCTGCTAGGTCTACGTCCCAAACAAGATCAAAGAAAGACAAACGTACGAGAACATTTCCAGATGTGTAAATACTGAAATAAGCACACGAATATTTATATTACATTATTATATTTTTGTGGTAGGCCAAGCTCGGAAACTAATGGGGAATGAATGGCTAGATGAACAGGGTGAACACTTGCTGTGCTCTAAGAAATCTTGGGGGCAGCTAGGTGGTGCTGCAGTGGATACACCACCAGCCCTGCAGTCCGGAGGACCTGAGTTCAAATCCGACCTCAGACACTTTTACACTCACTAGCTGTATGACTCTGGGTAACTCACTTAACCCCAACTGCCTCAAAAAAAAAAAAAAAAAAATCTCGAGCGCGCTACAGAGCCACCACGAAAGAAGAAATGATGAAGGGAAAATGCAAAAAGAGTCAAGTATCTTCGGCTCTGGCTCCTGCCACTTACCCAGCAATATGGTGGGGGTGGAGGGTGTTTGTCTTTTAAAATTTCATCAGTGGGTAAAGCCAAGTGGGAGGGACAAATTCATAACAATACTTGTTAATTGAAAAGAAGACTTTAAAACCCAAGGTTTTTGTTGTTATCGTATAAATTGTCTGATTGGTTCTTCAAAGCTTTCCAGGTTTCTCTGAAACCATCACTTTCCACACTTCTTTTTAGAAATTCTCTCACTTCCCCCTCCCTGTCCCCCACCTATCGAGAAGGCAAAAACAAGAACCATTAGCAATTGTGGAGTTGCATAAAACCGACTTCTGATTTAGTCATGTTCCCTCCCCCCCTCCCAAGAAAAGGAAGGAAGGAAAGGAGGGAGGGAAGAAGGGACAGAAGGAAGGAAAGAAGATTGGAAGAAGGAGGAAAGAAAGAAAAAGAAAGAGAGGGAAATCTACCCCAATCTGCCCTTTCCGCAGTTTTCATCGGGACCCCTCTGGAATGGTGGTTGCAGTCATTAGGGTTCCTAAATCTTTCAGAGTTGATTATCTTTACAATTTTGCTATTATTGTAGAAATTGTTCTCCTGATTCTGCTGCCTTCCCTTTGAATCAGTATCTACCAATCTTCGCAGGTTTCTCTGAACCCATCATCTCTTACAGCACAGTAGCATTTTATCAAATCCGTATACCAGAACTTGGTCAGTCATTCCCCCAATGGATGGCATCCCTTCACTTTTCAATTCTTGGCCACTACAAACAGAGCTGCTATACATATTTTGGTAGCCGAGTCCTTTTCTTCTTTCTTTGATCTCTTTGGGGGGGGGGGTGCAGATCTGGTAGTAGTACCACTGAGTCTAATGGTGTGCACAGGCTAATAGTTCCAAACTGGTTTCAAGAAAGAGTAGTTCACAACTCCACTGCCCGTGCATCTTTGCGCCTGTTTTCCTGCAGAGCCTTCTGCATTTGGCATTTTCCTTTTTTGTCCATTTTTTTTTGCCAATTGCTTTTTTAATGTCAACTTGGGTGAGACATGGCCTCAGGTTGGCGTTAATGTGCATTTCTCTCATTGTTACCGTTTTGGAGACTTTTTTTTTCACGTGGCTATCAATGGTTTGGACTTCTTCCCACTTATTTTTCTTGTTTTTTTGGGGGGCAACATGGCTAATGTGTGACTTCATATTTGTAATGGCCTTTTCAACAGAGGAGGAGGGGGTGGAGGGAAGGAGAGAATTTGGAACTCGAAACAAAAATTAAACATAAAATAAAGAAAAATTAGCTTGAAGTTTTTAAAAAAGGAAAGAAAAGAAAAATGTCCCTCAGGCCAACCTTCACATAGACATTCCAGGGGAAGTGGCAGCTGGGGGCCTGGCACCCACTGGAGCATGCCACTGAAACTGCCAGCAGAGGTTACTGATTGACAGTGGGAAGGGATCTGACTCCCAACTGACAGGGCATAACGGGGAATGGAACCAGGGAACAGTGTCCAAGAGGGAATTGTGGGAGCGTGCCGAAAAAGGGAAGGGGGGCAGATGTCCTCGCTGCCTGGTGCACCTTTCGGTTGAGAATGCATCAGCTCCTTTGCTCTGTTACTCTCTTAAGCTTGGACAATCACTCCACAAATCAATAGAGCCTCGGTCTTGACCTTGGAGCCTGATGAAAACCTGGCTGTGGTTCTGACGCCCAGGACGTGTCCAAATCTTTGGACTCTTTCAAGTTGGTTCACAAGATAGGCTGGGCTGGGGGTGGGGGGGGGGAGTCCAGGCTCGGGCTACAGCTGCACCCCCCGGTGCCCAAGAAGGGTAAGGGCCAGTGCTTGCCCCACAGGGGTCAGATAACACAGTAGTAAGAGTAGAGAAAGTGGTGGGAGGAAAGGCCCTGCCCAAGGGGGCACAGGCTGGCGTACACCCTTCCTCCGGGTCTTTGGCCCAGCTGGCCATTTGCCCTCCTCGGTAGACTTCCCAGCTACTGGAATATGTTTTAGTCACGTTGCCCCTCCCAAGTCATCCTGGAGTGATTTCAGAGGTTCCTTCTTTTCTTTTCCTAATGCCCTCCTCACCAGTGCCTTGTGCCTTTCTCTGGAAAAGCCTTGTTGACCTAGAAATAGCTGTTCACAAGCTGCCTGGAGGCCCTAAGGGACTCCTTAAAAGAAAGCTGAAAACAGCATGCACCGGTTGAGCTGGGGTCCTGTGGCCTCGGTGTTTGGAGTGGGGATGTGAAGCCAGCCAGACAGCTTGGACTTGGAAGGAGAAACACTAGAAACACTGTACAATTATATTGGGCAAAGCTGCTCTCTCTTTTCTGGAACAGCTGGAGAACTGGGCTAGCCCACAAGGAATGAGGTCCCAGTGGGGGATCCCTTCAGGCTCTGCCCAAATGCAAAGGGCCCAGTGTGTAGCCCAGTCCCTGCAGCAGGCCTGCAGGCCTTGCTAACCAAACCCTCACTTTCATTGGCAGTGTAGGAATGCAGAACCGTGCTCGCTTCTGTCCTCACTACTGAGGGGCTGGGGGGAGGAGGGGGGACGGCACAGTGCTCTAACTCCTGAGGCCCCATCAGCATGTTTGCCGCAAAGACTGGGGGTTGCTTGACTTCATTAGGTTTGAGAAGAGAGCAAGTATTTATTACACACCTACTGTGCACCAGGCCCTGCGCTAAGTACTTTACGAATATTATTTAATTTGATCTTTACAGTAACTCTTGGAGATGAGTGCTACTATTATCCCCATTTTTACAAGTGAGTAAATTAAGGCAGATGGAGATCCGGTGACTTGCCCAGGGTCACACAGCTAGGAAGCATCTGAGGCTGGATTTGAACTCAGATCTTCCTCATTCCCGTTGGGTGTTCCAGCCACAGAGTAACTGAGCTGCTTTCTAGGTCTTCCGGCACTTTGCAGCTTTTTTGCTGGGTTCCTAGGAAAATGCTGAATGTGCTTTTCTTTAGGAAAAGTTCAGATACCAGCAGGATGAGGCCCAGGCCCCAAAGAGATCAAAGATGAAAAGGTCTCATTTGTACCAAAGTGTTTACAGCAGCTGTTCGTAGAAACTGAGGGGGTGCCCCTGCTATCGGACAGCCGAACAGGCTACGGAAGAAATGTGAAAACTGTAATTCGGGTTATATTATTAGAGTGCTTAAGGGTACGGAACTTCAGAGAGGACTAAGTGAAGCAGTCTGGAGTGGGGGTTCACCCTCTTCCCCGACATCTACAGGGAGAAAAGTTAGGGTTTAAGGGACCTGCCTCCAACCCGTGCCAAGCCCCACAGCCCCAGGGGCCTTAGCTCTCCCGGTGATTTCAGGGCCTCGAGCAGCCCGTGGGGAGATGTGTGTGTGTGGGGGGGGGGG
>NW_020954631.1:73789-102950 GCF_900497805.2 Vombatus ursinus | reverse complement strand
CCCCCGGTTCCGCCAGCCCTCCTCAGAAAGGGGCAACCTATCTACACGATCCTCGTGTCTTACTAACTTCTCTACACAGTCCTGCGTCAAAAGTGGCTTGTCTCCACTGTTCCCCATGGGATGGCAATCCATCTACACCATCCCCTGTACTATCCCCCACAGAATATTAAATCTATCTACACTGTCCCTATTGTTGTGTGGCAGCTAGGTGGCGCTGCAGTGCCCACAGCACCCAGGCCAGAGTCGGGAAGACCTGAATTCCAATTTGGCCTCAGTCAGCTGTGACCCTGAGCAAGTCACGTCACCTCTGGCTCAGTTTCCTCCTCTGTAAAGTGAGCTGGAGAAGGAAATGGAAAATCACTCCAGTATCTCTGCCAAGAAAACCCCAAATGTGGTCACCGAGAATCTGACCCAACTGAACAGCAACATTACTGTCCCCATGGCATATCAAATCCACCTACGTTGTCCCTAGGGGCATCTTTTTGGGGTACTAATCGCTCTGTGCCATCTGGATATCAGCTCATCTACATAACAGCTCCTCTACACACACCCTCTGGGGTGGGGGTGGAAGAGAGTTATTACTTGGTCTACACACATCATCCCTTGGGAGACTTTAGCTCATCTCCACTGACCCTTGGCAGCTACCAGGGTAGCTGGTGTGGACAGGGAATGTCCACACATTCCCTCATTGGAAAGTAACTTCAGGTGGATTGATTACACACTGATTTGGGGTCAGGCCCTGTATGAGGGGCTGCACGTCACGTACAAAGCCAAAAGAACATGGCTCCTGCCGCCCAGAAGCGCATGGAGGACACAGCAGAGTCAGGGATTTCTCTTGTTTGGAACTGCAACTCTGAGCAGGTGCTATTATTCATCCCATTTTACAGAGGAAACAGAGGGCCAGAGAGGTTAAGGAACTTACCCAGGGTCACACAGCTGACAAGTAGCAACAGTGCTCTTGACTGCAGCTGCACAAACATCTTGGGGGGAGGTCTCAGAGAACGCTCCTCATAGATGGGAGCCAGATTACGGAGGGCTCCAAGTTCCAAGCTGAGGAGCTGTGACCATCAGGAGCCATGCCAGATCTGTTCACTCGGGATGGTTGGGATCATATTGGATGGTCAGGATCTGGGGTGGCATTAAGAGAGAAAGGGTGCCCAAGTCTAGGGGCTTGCGGTTTCAAATGATTTCAGCAGGGGAATATGGGTATTCCAGGACTTGCCCCTCACCCACTTTGGTGTCCACGTGTCACCTCTCTCTCACCAGTGGCTCTAGGAAGTTGGAGCCTCTGCAGTGCCCACACTCTGGTAAACCGTCTTGGCAAACGGGCTAAGCCAGTTTGAGGGTAACAGGCCTCAAAACCATTGGTGAGTGAGGGGGACATCTACCCCAAACATGTTAAGACTTCCTCTGGGGGGGATGAGCGGATCGTCCGTGAAGGCAGCCAAAGCAGGCGCTGTGGAGCTCGTGGACACTGAGGGCAGCCGCTGCATCCCGGGCCATCGCCAGTCGTCCCGAGTTTTGACCCGCCACCATATACAGTAACACATTCACGCCGGCACCCCACACTTGGCCTTCCTAGAGAGTCCTCGCAGTGACCCAGGAGGAGAGAGTGAAGCTGCCGGCTTTGCGCAGCTCGGCCTCGCTTCAACCCAATCCATGCAGGAGGCCCGACATCACCTGGGGCGCCTTTGGTCCCCTTCAAAAAACGCAGAACAATATAGCCTGTTCACATAGGGTTGCTTGCATGGCGCCTCTCCCATTTGAAGGAGCTCGTGACAGCAGGGACCACGGGTCTGCCTTTCTCTGCATCCCTAGCACTTACTTCATCTTAACTCTGAGTGCTTTTGGTGAACAAAAAGCATTGTTTAAGATCATTCTCTAAACCCATTCTGCAGACCTCCTCGGTTTTATGGTGAGGTCATCATCCCTTTCACAATCAATTATTTCTGGTTTTTTCCTTGTAGTAAGATTTATACAGGTAGAGAAAAAAAAATAGCCCTCTAGAACCTAAATGTCTTCCAAAGGTTCTGAGGGAGTTAAATAAGAAAAACAAGAATTGAGAGCAGATTGGTTCTTTTCGGAGAGGAGAAAAAAGAAGGGAGGGGAAAAGGAACAAAGTGTAGAAAGGAGGAAGGAGCTTGTTACCTCTCATGACTGGTAAGCAAGTGGTCACAACATGAGACTCGCTCATATAAAATGGACAAAATGGCCTCCCCGGCCACCCGTGCCAAGACACACTGCACCTTC
Organism: Vombatus ursinus; assembly: GCF_900497805.2. Taxonomy (NCBI): domain Eukaryota; kingdom Metazoa; phylum Chordata; class Mammalia; order Diprotodontia; family Vombatidae; genus Vombatus; species Vombatus ursinus. The sequence continues at coordinate 100,700 of NW_020954631.1, read as the reverse complement.
TCCTCCCTCTCTCTCAGCCGGGGACTCTGTCTCATATTTGACAGAAAAAATGCCCATTTCCCACGAGCCTCTCTCTCCATCTTTACTATTGTCTGCCTTGCTCCTTCCCAAGGCTAACCCCTCCCCCTGCACGAGGGATCACGTTATATCTTATCTCCTCCAGCAGATTGCCGCCTCGGCCATCCCCGCTCCCTCACTTATCTTCACCCTTATCTTCAGAGGGTGCCTTCCCTACTGCCCACAAACATGCCCAAGTCTGCCCACCCTAAAAACCCCCTCACTCATCTCTGTGATCACATCCTGTATCTCTTTGTCCTCAGAAAGTCTGTCCACACTCAGGGCATCCACTCTCTCTCCTCACCCTCTCTTCTAAAACCCTTGCAATCTGCCTTCTGACTTTTCCCTTCCACCAAAACTGTTCTTTCCAAAGTTACCAGTGGTCTCTTAGTTGTCGAATCCAGCGGCCTTTTGTCCATCCTCATTCTCCTTGACCTCTCTGCAGCCTCTGACGCTGTGGGTCACTGTCTCCTCCCCGACCCTCTCTTCTCTCTAGGTCTACGGGACACCCCTCTCTGTCCTCATTCTCCTCTTCCCTCTCTGACCACTCCTGCTGTCTCCTTTTCTGGAACCACAAGTATCTCTAAGGGCTCTGTCCTGGGCCTGGAGGAGCTGTTGGCATTTGCCTTTGCCAGGTGAAGCAGGAACAATTTTAATAATGAACATTCACAAAAATAACATTATTGACAGTATGTCGTAAAGTGACAAAACCAAAAGGTAGTTTAATATCTCTGAGGTCTGTGGGTTTGTTTCCTTTTGATTTGTTTCTTCTTTCACAACTGTGACTAATATGGAAGTGTTTTTACATGACAACACATGTATAAATTATATCAAACTGAAGAGGGGAAGGGAGGGAGGGAGAAAAATCTGGAACTCAAAATCTTGTAAAAATGAATGCTAAAAATTTTCTTAATGTGTAACTGGGGAAAAACTAAAATAAAGGACATCATTATCAAAGATATCTCTGAGCTTACGGGGAAGACATCATTTTTGGTCTTATTTCTGGGCAGGAAGGAAGGTCCCAAGACAAGCGCTCTGCCCTTCTGCTTTCCTTTTACCTGGGGAGCTAAGGTTGAAGGTCAGGGCCTGGGGCATCTGGTGAGGTCTTTGTCCAGCAAGCTTCATGGCTCACTCTTTCTCTTCCACGGCCTAAGAACAAAAACCGTGGACACACAATGGCATTGTCTTCAAACATTTGGACAGTTTCTCATACACAAAGCTGTAAAGGAGGCTGCTATTTCTCAACATTATGTGACTAGCAGGTGGGACAAGTAAAAAACTTTAGGGTATACAGTCGGTTTGTGCTGTTGCATAAGGAAATAAGCATCTGTGTGGCAAAATATTTATCCGTTAATTATCTAATCATTCTCATCCAAGGATTCAGTGGTCTGCTGCCAACAACTCTTTGGTCCTATGTTTAATTCCACAATGCAAATGAACAGATCAAGGGTTACTTGGATTTTATAGGCTGTCGTCCAAGATCTCTCAGACATGACGAGAGCAGGCATAATCGACCATGCACCCTCTTTCCATTTCTTCGAATTCTTCGTCTTGGCCAACTGTAGAATGGACATGCAGTCATCATTAACGTGGCCATACGTCTAGCAAGCTGCACAGGTATGCCATCTACAAGAGAGAGAAATCTCAAGAGAGCTGGAAATAAGCCAAGATCCAAAATTCTCCACGAGAGAAGTGACCTTTTGCCAATACTTTCAGATTAGTCAGAGATGAGCGGATGAGTCCTCCTTGTTCACAAGGGCCCCACGTGGTTTCTTCCTATCAAGAACTTAAGCTTGGCTGACTAGAGTTCATGGTTTGCTCATCCTATGTCTGAGAAAACTGACACTGAACAGAAATCGAGAGTCTCTCCCTAAAGGTCAGTGTAGGATTTCTGTTCGTTTACTGCTGCAGGTTCTGGCAATGTCAATAAAACTTTTAGTTTCACTGCATGATAGTTTTATTTCTGAAGAGTTATATTCATGTGGAGTCAGCAGATTGCAGATGAAATGCAGATGTATTACAATAGCAATAAGAAGAAGAAGAAGTAGCACACATTTACAGAGTGTTTTAGGGTTTGCAAAGCGCTTTACAAATATTATCTCATGTGATACAACAATCCTGGGAGGCATCCCCATTTTTACAAGTGAGGAAACTGAGCAAGGAAGAGGTTAGTGACTTGTTTAAGATCACACAGCTAGTAAATGTCTGAGGTCATATTTGAATACAAGACTTTTCTGACTCCAAGTTCAGCATGTGCCACTGGGCTTCCTGTAGGTGTGTATTTTTATTAATATATATATTATATATCTATATATAGAATTTTGTATATATTATACACACACACACGTATTTATCTATATATAGAGTTCCATACGTTTTTCATATTACATGTCAGTCCATAAATTTCAAGCTCAATTTCAATAAATTTTCACTTTAAATTTCAAGATTCAAGGCAATAAATAAAATCTGGTGGTCATGTAATTGAGTTTTGTGTTAAATATCTCTTTAAAATCAGGTCTCTTATGTTATGGCTCTGCAGAGAAGCTAGCTTTCATCTTTAGTGAAGAAACATTAGGTCAACAGATAACTTGGGGAGCCGTGGAGAACAGATAAACTTTTCACAATTGTCCATAATTATTTACAACTCAAAAAAAAATCTCATAGCACTGACTAGGAAAAGTAGTGACAGAGTCATCGGAGGCTGAAACACACACATAATTATAGTTGATTTTAAGATGCTGAAGGTGCTGAAGACCCTAGGAATGGGAAAAACAGAATCTAAGGCAAGATCAGGCCTGAAGGTTAAGGGACACGAGAAGACAGAAGGGGGAGGTTGGGGTGATGGGGAGGCAAGGAGCCTCTTCTCAGCCCCAGGAAGCAGTAGCCCAGGCTGTTTCCCTCTCCTGGCACCCACTTCCTCATTAGATTGAGAACTCCTTAAGAGCAGGGACAATCTCTGGCCTTTCTTTGCATCCCCAGCTGTTTGCACAGTACCTGGCACACAGTGGGTGCTTAATACATGCTTGCTGACTTGACTTGCTCCCCAGTCTAGCTTAATTGGAGACATGATCACAAGCATTCATCCATTTCAGGGGGGACTTTCCAAATCTGCCTCATCAGACAAGAGCCCAGGGTCAGTTTCTTATGACAGAATTGTTATCAGAGGCTTTAAACACAGGAAAAATCCACAATGCTTTGCTCTTTGCAAACACAGTAGTGTGCACTTCTTTCTCCTTCAAGGCTGTTTGCCTTTCAATTGACAATTACAGTTTAAACATTTTCTTTTAAACTACATACGCAGTTAATATTCTTTCAGGTATAGAAAAACCTGAAGGAATAAAGCATCAATCTTTCCAAATACTAACACACTATGGCCAGTTTCTAGTTCCATGAATATATCATCCTGGCTGCGTTTTACCTCATTCAAATCTTTCACCACCCCATCCCCCCAATTTAACACTCCTTAGGAACTTTGTGCAATTTAACATACGAGACAGTGAGACATTATTCTCACATTCTACAAAACTGATTAAGCATTTATTGTGTGCTCACACTGTGCTACAGACAGCTGGGGGCGCTGGAGTGGATAGAATGACAGGCCTGGAGTCACAAAGCCTCATCTTTGTGAGTTCAAATCTGGTCTCAGACATGTATGAGCTGTGTGACCCTGGGCATGTCACTTAACCCTGTCTGCCTCAGTTTCCTCCTCTGTAAAATGAGCCGGAGAAGGAAATGGCATACCATTTCAGTATCTTTGCCAAGAAAACCCCAAATGCGGTCACCGAGAGTCACACACCACTGAAACAACTGAACACGAATGGAAAAACCAGACGTCCCTGCCCTAGAGGAGCTCCCATTCACCACAAGTCCGACAGAAGGCAAGGTCCCAGGGTCCTGAGGGTGGCGGGGCCAAGCAGGTGCTCCGGCCTCTTCTCTGTCACCCATAGAACGGCAACAGGCTCTGCTGTTGAGGCACCGGACCGCCGTGCCCAGGACTTCTCCTTTCTGAGGCCTTGGGAGCTGCGGCCGGAGCCCCCACGGGAGCAGTCCGTCCCCAGGGTTTGCTTGCCAGGAGGATGGCTGAGGGCCCGGGGCTGGAAGCCTGGCTGGTCCCAAGGCCTTTGGGCTCAGGGGCCTGGGCTATCTGGTCTGAGGGGAGCTGGTGGTGGTCTGGCACATGCTGCCTGCTCTCTCCCTCAGGGGCTTGCCTGCCCTGTGGGTGGCAGGTGGTGGGGATGGTTGTAAGGGCAGGGCTAGAAGCAGGACCAGTGGAACAGGGTCATTGTTACACAGATTACAGTTGCTCAATTGTCTCTGGCTATTTTTCTCTTCACAAAGAACAGAGATTAATTACATATGCAATAAATCATGAAAGGATAGGGAAGATTTCCCTCTTTAATTCTGTATTTCCCCTCTCACCTAGAGTGGACAGTTCCAAGCAGGGTAAGTAAAGCAAGTTTAAATGGTCTTTACTGAAAACGAGCGCTCCCAACGGGCCTGGTGTGTGCATGTGTTCACATGTGTTTGTATCCAAGTGAGAGTCTGTGTGTGTCTGAAGGTAGAGGGAAGGGTTTAACTGTATATCCTAAAATGACTGATATTAAAAACAAAAGACAACAATTTTTTAAAAAGTAAAAATAAAAGCATATGATTCAAAGGGCAGACTGATACCTGAGAATTTCAGAGAATATCTCCCCTCTCAGAAAAGAAAACTCCTTCCAGTTGACCACCCAAGGTCTGAGGGGTTCCATGTTCTCATTTGCAGGTACGTGGGGGGGGGGTCTCTCTTGTGAAGAAGATACTTTAAAAAAAAAAATTACAAAAATAAAAGAAGGTATTTGCTTGGGATCTCACTCCATCCAGAGGCTTGGCTTTGCTTTGGTTTTGAAATGAGGCCTATTACGTTGGGGTAGGGTGGGGGAGGCAGAGCTTGGAAGGAGCTTATCTCAACATACAAGGAAGAGGGGCCCAGAACCGAAGATGACAGGGAAGACAAAGAAGGGTAGCTCCAGAAGGGTTTGGTAATTACTCCTGACAAGGCTGTATTAAAGACGGATTCAAATTTTGATCAAAGAGCCAAACCTAGACACCAACACCCCCCCCCCCCCACCCCCCCAGGAAGTGTAATCTTCATGAATGAAGAGAGCTCACTGAGGGCGTCTGGGTCATTTCACCTCTGTCCATGAAGGCGGCAGTCTGACTTCTTTCCCAAGGACAGGTCGCCAGCCGCCCACTGAGATCATTCTCCGTACAGCAATACACTGCTCATAAAGCAGAGACACAATGGGAGAAAAGGAATTGCAACAACCAGGACCTGTGAGGTACCCCTTGGCCCCATGTTCTCTCTAATCTTGAGCTCACATTTCTCTGGTTCCCCCACCTGCCCTATTGATATAGAGGGCACTCTCATCCTCATAGGCCCTCAGGCTCCCAACCTAGGAATCATTCTGGACTCCTCACTCTCTGTAACCACCCCCGTCCAATCCAATCCTTCACCAAGGTCTGTTGTTTGGAACATCTCTCGAATGTGCCCCCTTCTCTCCTTTGACCCTGCCACCAACCCTGGTGCAGGCCCTCTTTACCTTATGTCTAGACTAATGGCCTGCTGAAGACTCTGCCTGCCTCAAGTCCCTCCCTACTCCAGTCCATCTTCCATTCAGCCACCAAAGTGCTAACATGACCAGGTCACTCCCTTACTCAGTAGAGAGGTGCCAATTTTCTCCAATAAGATTTCAAGGTCACTCTGAGACTGAGAGGTCTAAGTTTATAGGCTTCTCTGTTCTGGTCAGTATCTCTAGGCCTAGGCTTTTACTTCTCTAGGTCTCTAGATTTCCAGCTCTAACTCTGTCTCTAGTTTGTACACACCTCTTAAGTCTCTAATGCTCATTAGATCTCCAGGTTTCCCAGCCTCAGGTTATAATCATCTAGGGTTCTCCAAGTTTCTCTGTCTCTAACACTCTCAGCCTTGGTCCATAGAACTCTGGGTGCCTTAAGTCTTCTCTAGAGTACTAGGCCTCAGAGTCATTTCAAGTCTGGGTCTAGCAGGAGAGAAATTTAAGGCTGCTGAGTGTCTAAGTTTCAATGGACAGATCTGACTTTTTCTAGATCTCTAGTTCTAAGTGACTAGTTAGTACTAGTGAGTACTACAGGTTTCCAGGGATCAAGGCTGGAGACTCGAAGTCTTTTGGTTTAAAGCTCAAAATCTCTCAGTTTAAAGCTCTACATCTCTGGGTCTAGGCTCTATTTCTTTAAGCCTCTGGTATTTTAAGTATCTCGATCTAGAAGGTTCAGTACACGGGCAGTTTCCAGGTTACCAGATCTCAGGCTCTAGATGTCTATCTTTCTAGGTTTGTACATTTCTAAGGACACCACCTTTCTAAGTCACTAGGATGACTAGCCTAGGTTTTTAGGACTTTATGTCCCTTCAAATAGCTTTCTAATTCACTAGGCCTCTCCTTCAAGGTATTTAGTCTAGGGCCATGGGTCCTTTTTAGCTTAGGCATTCTGGGTAAAATGATCAGTCAACAGTAAAGTATGGCTCATGTTCTTACTGTCTCCTTCTAGAGACAAAAATTCAATCTTGCACAAGCTTCATATATAATATTTATATATTCTTGAAGTAGGGCTTTCCTTTGGGTACAGCATGAATAAGCTGCACACATGTGTTAGGCATGGCACTTCTTTACATGGCTCCAAAATCTGTCAATATCCTAACAGTAAAATCTACTCCCAGGAATGAAATTTGGGTCCCCAAGGGCAGCCCCTCTTTTTATTGCTTCTGCTTTTTCTCTTTTCCCTTTCTAATGTACCTCTTCTTACTAATAATCAACTGAAAGTAATTGAGGTAATGGTGTGGTGAAAAAGGATTCTCATATGCTGGTGGCAAGCCTTTGGGTGGAAGTCCCAAGTTCTCAGCTGACTTCTGTTTAATTGTCTATTTGCTCCCTGGGTGTTACAGATGGCCTTGATACCTTTTTGGGTATGGCCATTACACTGGTGTCTTGTGGCCTAAGGGATAGGGCTGAACTCAGAGCTACCTAGTAATCCCATCCATCTCTAGCAAGTTATGCCCAGACGAGGCACTGGTCAAGTCTGTCCATGCTTGAAGTTCAGCTCCATAACACAGCCTTGGAACCTTTCAGTAAGAGTCCAATTCAAAATCAATGACGGCAGTTTGTGGATGTGAAACTGAGCCTTTAGCAAATGGCACCAGTTTGTGGTGACCATCGTTCTCTTTCACGAACACGTTTTTTAAAGATGTGGTCAGCTGTCTCATGCATGCCCCAGTGATGGCTGTGTAGATCCAAACAAGACATTTCTGCTCGCCACTGCTACTAGTCTAGAAGGCATGAGACAGCTGACCACATCTTTAAAAAACGTGTTCATGAAATTGGGAAAGAATTTTCACAATCAGTGTCTCCAATAAGGGCCTCATTTCTAAAATATATAGAGAATTAGGTCAAATTTATAAGAATACAAGCCATTCCCCAATTGATAAATGGTCAAAGGATACGAACAGGCAGTTCTCAGATGATGAAATTAAAGCCATCTATAGTCATATGAAAAAATGCTCTAAATCACTGTTGATTAGAGAAATGCAAATCAAAACAGCTCTGAGGTACCACATCACACCTACCAGATTGGCCAACATGACAAAACTGGAAAATGATAAATGTTGGAGAAGATGGGGGAAAATTGGAACACTAATGCATTGTTGATGGAGTTGTGAACTGATTCAACCATTCTGGAAGAACAATTTAGAACTAGGCCCAAAGGACTATAAAAATGTGCATACCCTTTGACCAGCAATACCACTACTAGGTCTGTATCCCAAAGAGATCATAAAAATGGGAAAAGGACCCACATGTACAAAAAATATTTATAGGACCTCTTTTTGTGGTGGCAAAGAATTGGAAATTGAGGAGATGCCCATCCATTGGGGAATGGCTGAACAAGTTGTGGTATATGAATGTAATGGAATACTATTGTGCTATAAGAAATGATGAGCAGGTGGACTTCAGAAAAACCTGGAAAGACTTGTACGGACTGATGCTGAGGGAAGTGAGCAGAGCCAGGAGAATGTTGTACACAGTAACAGCCACATTGTGTGATGACTACTGTTGACAGACTTAGCCCTTCTTAGCAATGCAAGGATCTAAGACATCTCCAAAGGTCTCATGATGGAAAATGCTGTCCACATCCAAGGAAAGAACTATGGAGTTTGAATGCAGATTGAGGCACACTATTTGTTCTTTTTTTTCTTCTGTTTTGTTTGGTTTCCTCTTTCTGGCGGTTCCTCCTATTGGTTCTAATTCTTTCTTACAACATCACTAATGTGAAAATGTTTAATAGGAATGTATATGTAGAGCCTCTATCAGATTGCGTGCCATCTTGGGGAGGGAGGTGAGGAGGGAGGGGGAGAAAAATTTAAAACTCGAAAAGCTTCTGGAAGTGATTGCTGATAAATCAAAATAAATTAATTTTTTAAAAAAGTGCTCATGTTTCTCCCCCCAAAAATCTCCAAAGAAGACTTTAAGAGTTTAAGCCAAACTGACCTTTGCTGTCTTTCTCCTTTTGGTTTTTCCCAGTGATGGCTTGAGAGAGATTGCTGAGAAGTAAAGCAACAGCTGAACTAGTCTTTGGAAAATTGTGATGGCAGCCACTGAATCCTAGACCAAGGGTAGGGAATCTGTGGCCTTGAGGCCACACGTGGCCCTCTAAGCTCTCAAGTGTGGCCCTTTGACTGAATCTGAACTTCACATAACGAATCCCCTTAATAAAAGGATTTGTTCTGTAACACTTGGACTCAGTCCAAAGGCTACCCCCCGAGGACCTAGAAGGCTACACGTGGCCTCGAGGTCGCAGGTTCCCCACCCTGTCCTAGACAATTTCTTAATTTGCAAAGGTTCTTTGGGTGATTGTCTCACTTCTGGCTCAGTGCTCACTCCATATTGAGACACTATGTGTACTTGACGGAGGCATTTTTCAATTAGCTGGCCTAACATACTCCTAAGTTTTTCCCCATCTTCTTCTAGTGTCTTTCCAAAGAACATGAGCTCATCTAGGTCTGCCAACACTCCCACAAGCTGCTCCCTAAGATGTCAAATCCAACAGCGCGGATGAACACTGCCTTCCCTTTCTCCTCCTCTGCCATCAAGATCTGGAAGTATCTGTTCAGCAAATTCAAAACTGAAAACCATTGACAACTTAGCAAGTTGGCCAGAGCATCTTGAACTACTGGTGTGTTGTGCTGGCCAACTTTAGTCCTCTTGTCCAGAGTCTGCTAGCATCTTCAAGAAGCTACAGGCCGTCTCCACACTGATACACCAGAGATAACCTCTGGGGCTGGCCACAGCAAAGTCACACTACCACTCATATAACTATCTATGGGGGCATCCTTGGGTCACATGGTCATGATGTGATCACTGGTCCCTGGACCCCAGCTTCTCCAAGTCAAACATTCCTTTCTGCTGGCACATCTCTCAGCAGTTTCTCTGGGTTCCTGGTTTTCACTCAGCTTCCTAAGGCAGTCAGATCATACATTGCAGCTTGGAAATCGTGCTTAAACTCAATTCTTTCCAGCATCGGATCAAGCTGTGGTGTCTTTTGTTTCAACTCAAGACTAATTCGGTGCCTCCAAGTCTCAGTCAGCAGTCTCTGTGGTGGGCTATCTACTTTGGTGAGAAGTACACTGGATAAATTTGGTGTACGCCCACCGCAGTGTCCTACCACCACTCAAATGCCCTTCTAGGCTCTCCAAACATCTCTGTCACATGAGTTGGACTTGGAGTCTTCCGATCCTTTTCCTATTCCAGGTATATGGCGATGCTGCAATGCCTCCGACGCGTTTCTGACCTAGACAACCCATGTTCCTTCTCCAGTGGGACATGGGTCCTGTCCTGAGAAAATTCCCAACTTACGGCTAGGGTTCTACTGTGGTGCAACACCATACGCTGGGTTATCTTTGGGGAACCAGCGTCAGTGTTCACCTTCTTCTTTTGAGCCCACATTTTGCTAGGAAACCCTTGGCACTGAGAACTTGTCCTAGTCCTGTTACGCTTGTGCGAGGCCCCCTCAATTGGCCAACGCTTAAAGAGACTCTCCATGTTCCCAACCATGTGGGAGTCCCAACTCTTAGTGGCCCCCTGATTTATGATATCTATAGGAGCTCACTGAGGTGGGTAAGGGATTCTTGCTAAGGCAATAGTCCTAGCTCAAAGGGCCCCCAATTTGTGTTTCGGTTACAGGAATGACGATGGCTTTTCCCTTTAAGGATGCTCGAACAACAGGCAGAACTCACGCATTGCCAGCTGGCCTCAGCACTCGAATCCAAACCCTGGGCCAACATCCACAAGTTATGGAGCCACTTCCCGGAGAACTAAATCTGCTTAGGCCCACCTTTACAGGAACCACAGAACAAGCCAATTTTGAAAGAGTCCACAATTAAAAAGCCAAGAATGAGATTCCTGTTATTAAACCTACATCATCTTTCACTGTGACAGCAGGCAGGTCACAAAAAAAAACAACAACAAAAAAAGCCCAAACCATATCCCATCCTTGCTACCAGATGCACTAGGTTCATTGGACTAATTCTGAAGGTGGAAGAGGTGATCAAACTGACATTTAACTGTAAATGCTGTCTAAATGAGTTGATATGTGGTAAGCATGACCTCTGTGCCACTTGATGGAAAAAGCTAAATCCAACACGAACAGCAAAGTAGAGCTGCAACAGATAGACTCATCTTCCTGAATTCAAATTTGGCCTCAGACATTTACTAGCTGTGTGACCCTGGGTAAGTCACTTCACCCTGATTGCCTCAGTTTCCTCATCTGTAAAATAAGCTGAAGAAGGAAACGGCAAACCGCTCCAGTATCTTCGTCAAGAAAACCCCAAGTGGGGTCATGGGGTCAGACGTGACTGAAATGGTTGAACAACAAAAAACAACAAATCCAAAACACATTTTTCTCATCTCTCTCTCTCTCTTTCTCTCATACACATACACACACACACACACACACACACACACACACACACACACACACACACTCAACCTCTACCTAGTTTAATACCTTCTACTCTTGAAAGTAGGCCCCACTTTCTATTCTTTATTTGATTGATTCCGATGTGGTAATGCTCTCTTGCTGCACTTCAGAAACCAATCAACCAACAAAGCAAAAAAGGAAAAGAAAAATTGATGTAAATATATGTTACACAGAGACACATAAATATATGTTAGTGACAGGCTCTCATGATGAAAATCACGCCTTGATAGAATAGTCAAGACTATTGTTTTTTTAGGTGGGCATCAGTAATAAGAAGGTGTACGGGGGCTTGATTCCCTTTATGTGGTTTTTACCAACATCTTTGAAATAATGAAAGATGGTCTTTGGGCTGAGACAAATGATTATTAATAACCAATGATAAATGAATTAAAAAAAAAAAAGAAAAGGCAATAAATTTTTTAAAAATAACCACTGATTTTCTCCTTGTTCTCTTACCTTCATTTCAAGACCTCAAACCTCTGAAGGTTGAGCTACCCTTCTCTATCCAGACCCCACCCAGGTGGGGCAGCCATTGTGTTCAGCTCAGGTTTGGGTTTGGGTGGGGGTGAATTCTTTGAATCCATCGCCCAAGGCAGGGGGTAACTTAAGAACTAAGTGACAATCGAAGAGCAGGCCCAGTCCCTCATCGTAGTATTCATTCTCTCACTAATTGTTAACCAATCAGAATATGCCTCTTCAAAAATGACTTAAGTGTTTGTCTTTAGGTTATGGATTTCACTGTTAAAAGACTGATGTAAATATGGAATAAAAATCAGTAGCAGATTAGTAACTGAATTAGGGTATCAGTATTTTTGACATTTCAGGATCTAGCCCCAGTTAGGTGGTCAAAATGCAATGATTTGACTTCAGTTGAGAACCTGAAATTGCAAAGGAAAAGATTTTTAGAAATCAGGCTGTAACCAGCTTTAGTCTGAGAGTAAGGTTGGATAACCATCTGGTTAATCACGTCCACCTACCTTTCAGGCTACTGTAGGAAGCCCTCATTAAATCTAACACTACACAAACTACTGGATATGGTTAAATGATTAGTTATTGTGATCTGTGATTATTATATAAAAGTCTTAAATGTTTTCTTGGACTGTTCAACTATTCAATTATTATTTAATTCAACTATTTAATTTACTCCCTCTGTGAAAGCTCTTGAAGGTTTCTGCCCAGGGAAAGTCGCCATGCCCTGCAAGCGTTAAATCAAATTCCTTAGGTCTCTTGGCTCTTTGTTCAACTTAGAATCTAATAATATTTGAGCCCAGCACAATTTAAGCTAACTTAATGATAACAGGTGTGATTTCAAACTCTTTGTAAAACTTTACATGTGTTTCCTAGAATATGCAGTTTGAAATTCCTGGGAGGACTGGAATTGGAAGCTGGAATGCTTATGGCAGTTCTTTATCTGATAAGTCTCAAAGAAAGGTAAAGGGAGGCAGGGGACTGAGAACTGAAGTAAAGGAAAAGATTATATGGAGCTACGAAATTGTCATCATGTGTCTTTTAAAAAAACAGAAACACATGAATTTATGGATAATAATAATTTTTCTTCTCAAGTGTTAAGAGTACTGGGCCTTGGACATTGAAATGTTAGCATTAGTGATTATAAATCCGGATATGATTTGATTTAAGCCAAAATCTGTTCTGAAAGAACTAAGAACAGGGTCTGAGTGCGTTCTCCAATCGGGATAATTGTGGCAAATTAGAATCTAACACAAAAGACACTTGTTACTTGGCATTAAGAAATTTATTAGCTGTGTGGCCCCAAGCAAGTTATTTTATGTCTATTTACCTCACTTTACTGTTCTGCAAGGGGATAATAACAGCAGCCACCTTCCAGGGTCATTGTGAGGATCAGATGCTTGTAAGGTGCTTAACACAGTGCTTGGCACATGAATGTGAACTACTTTTATTATTTCTTTAATTAGATGTAATTGCTTCATATTTGATAACTTCATATGGGTTTTTAGATGTGATCAGTATACAATTCCAATGGTGAAGAGACGAAGGATTTTCTGTGTAAGGCAATCTGGAAGCTCATTCACCTGAACTGAGGTCACCTGATTGGTAACAGGTTTTGTTTCAAGTTTCAAATACACGATATTATTTATGGCATTGTTATGTTTCTAAATGGCCTTAGATTGTGTAATCTGGTAAACAATAAGCAATTTCTCTTATAATCTAGACATTGTTAGATTAAGAATTGTACTGTTAAAAGAAAAAAAAGATTTCAGAAGCTGTTAGGTCATTTTATCAGCCCTGCTGACCATGTGTTGCAATATTCTGAAGCACGGTAAGAACTTAAATTTCCAAGGTTTTTTTCCTTTTCTCTTTTTGGTGAGGCATTTGGGGTTAAATGACTTGCCCAGGGTCACACAGCTAGTTAAGTGTCAGGCGTCTGAGGCCAGATTTGAACTCAGGTCCTCCTGACTCCAGGGCCGGTGCTCTATCCACTGGGCCACCTGGCTTCTAAACTTCCAAGTGTTGCCTATGTTTAAGAGGAAGGTTCACCTAAAAGTATTTGGCTATCACTTAGGAAAACGATGAGACTGTTAACTAAGTTACTTGGAGTTACTGTCTCAATTTTAAAAACCTATCAAGTATTTACATAAGTATCTTTAAAACAGGGAAAATTGGTAATTGTACAAAGAAAAGACCTCATCAAATCTCTTTTGTAAACTTACAAGGATTCTTGGAACCATCTAGTCATAAATTCTGATCAGTCCTGTGCAAGGTTTCTGTGCTGTGGAATTCCTACTGAGTAAATGGGCACCCTTGTATAAAATGGGGAGTGGAAGTGTCAAGCCTGCTTATGGTGTAGAGTGGATTTCATCTCAAGTTTTATACACAGACATATACTTACACATGCATATATCCTTATATACGTATATACACATATATGAATAAAAAAATCTGGAAGTTTACAACAATTGGTCAGTGCTATTTTCCTAGGGATTTAAGTGAACTGTCGCATATTCACTATCTATATGGGATTCCAAAATGTAATTATTTTTCTTGATTTCTAGTGACATATTTTAAGATAAAGGGAAGAAAAGGACTTTGAGTAAAATTTCAAAGGCCTGGTAAACTTTGTTGCTGTGATAAAGTTAATTTAATTGGGTATATATATCTTTTTTGGTTTAGAAAAACTGAATCTCCTCCCCATTGCAAACATCTTTTAACTAGAGGAGGGTGGTACTTAAGAATTTGTGATGATTAGTTTATTTTATTTTTAAGACCTTTGGGATTTATGATACTTAAAGATAATTTATACCAACTTGGTTTTGATAAATTCCAATTTTCAAGATTTATTTTTGCTTTAAGGTTGAATAACAGTTTAGATCTCTAAGTTTAGATGTTTCCAACTAATTTACTTCATGAAAGTTTAGTGATTATCTTTTTAACATCAGGATAAATTTTAAGCTGTTTTTAAGAAAGGGAAATACTTTTAGAAGGAATGTTTTAAAAAATCTTTTGTTAAAAAACAAAACAAAACAACTTTTGTGTGATTTTTAGAAAGTCTACTTAATTTTATCTGTAAGCCAATTTACTGCAATAATTTGATGGTATTAATAACAATTGTGTCTACACCTACTGTGATGAAGTGAGACTTTATTGTTTGAGGAGAAAGCTTTTTTGGGACCCTGAATATTCTTTTTGGAGTTTCATTTTTAGGTCTGTTGTGTCCTTGGACCATCCTTAAATGGATGCTTTAAAAAAAAAAAAGTTAGTAGTTAGCAGTTCAATGGAAGCAACATCTGAGGTCTAAGGTCTGAATATCTGTCCCTGAAAATAAGGTAGTTACCTTGGGAAAGCTAATTCATTCTCTTAATTCATTTTCCCATACAAGAAATCTGTCCAACTGGTTCCATATGCTAGGCTACTTATAGTGGTGTAGGCCTTGATGCTGTTTCTAAACCATGTCCCTGCTTAGAGCTCTCACAGCAAATTTCTATTATCAGGGTAGGCAAACAGTGGAATTTTGTTATTGCAATACTGAATCTACTAGTTATTAGATTAATACTGAGGCACCTGAATTACTGTAAAAAGCTGAAAGTAGGAAGATCTTGCTATTTTGATCTGCATTTGCTGTCATTCCATGGCCTAAGCAATTGCATTAAGCCAGGCTTAAAGTCAGTCAGGTAGGACATTTTCCATTCAAAAAAAAAAAAATATATTGGGGAAACTGAGTCAGGAAAATCCTACCTCAGTCCATGCCAAGAGTCGTTTTTCCCAACCTTCCCGTGAGAACTCCACCTGCAGTTCATAGATGTAGGTCTCCTACAGGAGAAGTAGACAAGCTGACATGAGCCAGGGCTACTGAGACAATGATTGACTAAGTAAAAGTAAAGGAAAATAATGAAATGACGTCCTCACATTTTGCTGATACAGCGAAAGAGCCCTTAAAGGAAATTCTTCAGAAAACCTAAGTTCATTGACAAATCAGAAAAGAGACATTTAATGAACTGAGCAGGTCATTTTTGAAAATGAGAAAATAGAAAAAACTGAACTATCTCAAAAGAAGCACAAAAGTAGCAATCTTGAAAACTGGAGAAGAAATAGATAAAAGGGAAAACCAAAAATGATGACAGATACAATAAACCTAAGGAAGAACCAAATGGGCTTTTTTTTCCCTCAAAAAGAATATCCAAACCAACAAACCTTAGCTAACCTGTTCAAAAATGATGGAGAGATGCAGAGAGGAGAGAAGAGAGGGAGAGAGGGAGAGAAAGAAAGGGGGGGGGATGGGGGAGGGAGAGGGACAGAGAGAGGAGGGAATCAGAAAATGATCCGAATGAAAAAATGAGCACATGAGCTCACTGCTCCGGCTTTAGTACGTCTTCAGCTGCTTCCGGGACGTCCCCTAAGCGTCTCAAACAGAACTCTCTAGCTTTCCTTTCAAAGGTTGGTCCCTCCTTCTACCTTCCTTATTACTGTCAAGGACATCATCACCCTCAACTCCTCATTCTTACTCACCACCTACCCCTCCACAGCCAATCTGCCGTCAAGGCCTGTTGATTCTATCTTCACAAAATCTGTCCTATATGTACCCTTCTCTCTCCTGACACAGTCACAACCTACCAAGGCCCTTATCACCTCTCACCTTGACGACTGCAATAGTCACCTACCTGGTCTTCCTGCTACAAGTCTCTCCCCACTCCGCTCCACCCTCCACTCAGCTGCCAAGGTTGCACCTCACTCTGCATCCTACCCTATCCCCCTAAATGAACTTCAGTGGCTCCCTATGACCTCCAGGATCAAAATATAAATTCCTATGTTTGGCATTCAAGGCTTTTCATAGCCTTGCTGCTTCTTACCTTTTCCATGTTCTTTACACCACTTCCCCCACTACACATATTCTACGATCCCATCTCCATGCCTCTGCGCTGTCATACCTGTAATGCTCTATCACTGTCACATTCTTCAAGACTCAGTTCAAACGCCACCTTGTGCCAGCCTCCTCCACTGCTCAGGTGTTACCCTTTTAGATCACCTTTATCTACTTTGTATCCTGTATCTTTTATCTTGTATGCACCTGTTGTTTGCATGTTGTCTCTCCCAATAGACTAGGAGCTGCTTGAGGAAAGGGACCCTCTCTTTTGCTTTTCTGTCTATCCCCAGTACTTAGCCTAGTGTCTGCCACAGAGTAGGTACTCAATGAATGCATGCTGACTGCCTGCCTCTTTTCAGAATGTGTAGCTGTAGACTCGGAGGAGAAAGGGGCACCTCCCCAGTCTGCTGCTGGTGGCACGTGGAGCTCCAGGCCCCAGCTTCTCTGCTCCTTGGGGATTCTTTCTCTGAGTAGCTCTGATAGAGATGCTTTCAGGCTTACCAGGTATTTTGTGTCCAGGTGACAGGAGGAGAGGCTCCGATAACCAGCTGCCAGGAGATGTGGGAAGGAAAGATGGCAGTTCAGCGATCTCACAGTTTTTCTTCTTTTCTTGTTTTATGTCTTAGCCTTCCAGGGAGGCATAATAGAAATTATGAGTTACTGTTTCCCACGTCACGTCTCAGTCAATGCACGCTTATGAATTTGGGAGTGTTTTTGTAGTAGACAAGATAAATATCTGTCCTATATCTGGAAAACAAAATGAAAAAGATGAACTCACAAGAGAGAGAAAATAATATTATCAATACCTATTTTTACACAATCCAATGCTCACAAAATTAAGAACTTAAAGGAAACCCTAACCTTAACCTACAAAAATGTACACTAACCAAACTGTTAGGAAAAGAAGGAAAGATCTTCAATCTTTATCTCAATCTCAGGGACTAAAATTGAACAAGCCAGGAAAGAACTAACTAAAAAACTGACAAAGCAGGAAAGCCCCCATCCAGGTCTAGACAGATTTGCAACTAAGGGGCAGCTAGGTGGTGCAGTGGATAGAGCACCGGCCCTGGATTCAGGAGGACCTGAGTTCAAATCCGGCCTCAGACACAAAACAGTAGCTGTGTGGCCCTGGGCAAGTCACTTAACCCCACTGCCTAACAAAAAAACAAAAAAAAACAAAAAAAGACAGATTTGTAACTGAATCCCACTCCTGCCACCAAAGCGATTCTCAGCAACCCAAAAGGAAAGCACTTAGCCCATCTCCATTTATGGGAAATGATGCTCCTGATGCAGAAATGAAGCAGACACTGCCCAAGGTTCTAAACTTTTAAATAAAATCTAAGCAAAACAACCCAATTGTAATAGGACTATTACTATGTCAAATCCAAACAAGATTTGATAATAACCAAGTTAGAGTTATACCAGAGATTCAAGGTGGATGTGATATTCAGAAAGCAATGAACACAATCATATTAAAAGAAAAAAAAGCCCCATATGTCAATGTCTTGGCACATAGCCACCCTGAAAAATGAAGGGAGATCCCCCCCAAAACTCTCATGGTCACACTGACATTCAAGGCAAGGCAGAAATAGGCCCAGAGCCACTTGGTTTCTCTAGTTCTTAATATCTTACTTCTAATTCATTTATACTATGTTCAACGCAAGGTTTTTTTGGTTTTGTTTTGTTTGTTTGTTTTTGGTGAGCAATTGGGGTTAAGTGACTTGTCCAGGGTCACCCAGCTGGTAAGTGTTACGTGTCTGAGGCTGGATTTGAACTCAGATCCTCCTGCCTTCGGGGCCAGTGCTCTGTCCACTATATCACCGAGCTGCCCCCAATGCAGGTTTTGAGAGTGCCATCTCAGGGCAGCTAGGTGTTGCAGTGGATAGAGCACCGGCCCTGAAGTCAGGACGACCTGAGTTCAAATCCGGCCTCAGACCAAACACTTGACACTTACTAGCTGGGTGACCCTGGGCAAGTCACTTAACCCCAATTGCCTTAAAAAGAAAAAAGAGAGAGAGTACCATGACCCTCTGTTTATTCACACTGAGCCCAGCGTTCACTAATCCTGTGAGCTCTTTGGTAGCACCCCTGACATCTCTCCAAACTTCTCCTTTCTGAACCTGTGTATGACTTCCCATTAATCCCTACTAAACCGCACGTGCTTCGCCTCTGTCCCAGTTCCTGAGCCGACACCTTCTCTTTGGTTCTTGATTCTGTTCTCCAGCGTGTCAGCGCTCCTTCCCTCCCTCCTTCTTTTGTACCGTCTTCCCCTGCGTCACCCCAGTGATGGGGGCCATCATTAGGCTGGCCCATCTTTGGGGGCTCTTGGCCCTGTCCAGCATAGCTGAGGCAGGCAAACAACAGGTCTCTCTGTGGTTTCTTTCTGGCTGCTTCCAGGTCCCTGTGCACCTTCCCCTCTTTTTCCTGCCCCTGGATGTCACTGATGGCTCTTCCTTCTTCCTCATTCCCTGCTGCTCCTTCCAGGGTGAATCCAGGAAATGATGCCCCTCTCAGAAAGCTCCCCCAGAACAGGGGCCTCCAGCATCTTGATGTAGTCAGGTAAGAATCTCCCTCTGCTTCAACATTATTTTTCTCCATCACTTTCTTGTTGAAACCCCTTTTAAAAATGTTTTCAAGAAACACTTCATTCTCTGATACTTTCAAAATAAAAACCTATTCTTCATTACCTGGCAGTGACAGAAATACAAACACAATAAGGCTCCTACAGCCCCTTGTTTATTTGGGGCAGCCCATCTGTGGGCCTGAGCTCTGAGAAGCAAGGACAAGGAAATTCTCCCTCCTGTGCCACTCGGCCACTGACCCTTGGACGCAAAGGCTCTCTGGCTCTACTCGGCAGGAGGACCCAACGTAGACTTCCATTCCCTGCTCCCTAGAAGCCTAGAAAAGTGCCCTACCCAGTTTCTAAAATAAGATCGTCTTGAAGATCATGTCTGAGCCTGTTGCCTCCTGTATAAAGCGAGGGTGACAGACTGGATGGTGAACAAATTTACCAAGTCAACAAGCATTTACTAGGTGCCTACTACGTGCCAGGCCCTGAATACATAGGACAAAGAGGAAAGGGTCTGTGCTCTCAAAGAGCCTACATTCTATTGGGGGTTGTGGGTGGAGATCCAAATGTCCACAAAGACATTTAATATGAGAAAAACTGAGCAGGGAGCTCTCATGAACAATTAGTATCAGGGAAGACTTTTCAGAGGAGTTGGAAAGTAGGTGAAATCTTAGAAAAAAGAAAAGATTTTGGAGAGCCAGAAATGAGTGAGAACCTCACAATTATGGGATAGGGCACGTGTGAGTGCATGGAGGAGGTGGGTAACTTAGTGTGTTGTTCAGAAAAGTTTCCCACTTGGACTGGAATGTAGATTTCTAACAGGAAATGAATTTAGGGCAGAAATGTGGGTGGGACAGGCCTTAACGGTCAGCCTAAGGAGTCTACTTTTTAACTTACAGGCAATGGGGAGCCATTAAAGGCTTGTGAGCAGGAGAGTAACAAGGTCAGACCTGTGTATTAAGAATGAATTTGGCAGCTGTGTGGTGATTGGCTTACAGAGAGGCAAGACACACTGAAAGGAGATAGATCAGTTAAGAGGCAAAGGGGATAAGGGCCTCTCCCAGCTCACATCCCCCTAGATACAGCCGCCACATATTCCAAACCATCTTTGGTACGTGCGAGAGCTAGTTCTACC
The DNA here is from genome assembly GCF_900497805.2 of Vombatus ursinus. Taxonomy (NCBI): domain Eukaryota; kingdom Metazoa; phylum Chordata; class Mammalia; order Diprotodontia; family Vombatidae; genus Vombatus; species Vombatus ursinus. Next base: position 80,558 of record NW_020954631.1, on the reverse strand, counting down.
AAAGCTGGCAACAAATCCAAGGAGAAGGCAGCCTTCACCAAGTGCTGCCTTGCCAGACAAAGACTTCCTCCATCTAAAGAAATCAGACTGATGGGTTATCTGGGCCCTTCACTGCCCAGACCCAGATAGGCCGGCTCCCCTTGAGGAAAGGCAGGCAAATGGCATCAGTGTGGGTGAGAAATTGGATTGGATCAAGCAATGGGTGCCTGTGTCTGGACAGGATAAGAGATCTGACGTCACTGAATGACAAAAGGGCTCTTTTGTAGTCCAGGCCAGTCAGAAAGATGACCACCAAGACACCTTACAATGACCGAAACACAAAAGTCTGAGCCTCTCGGGTGAAGTGGCCGACGACGTCATCACACTGCGAGGCCAGGGTGTTTCACTGCAGTACAGACAAGACATCACGCCTTGGAGAAGAGCAACTTGGCCGTGGCTGCTGCCAGGGTTCACGGACCACTTCTGGGGGAGTATGTTTCCAAGGTGATGACTTTTTTTTTAAGTGATGAGGGTCTGAAGGAGGGCAGTGGAAAGAAGTGGATTGTTGTAAGAGATGTTGTGGATGGATGTTAGTATCAACAGGACCGAGCAAAAGACTGGATATGCGGGGAGAAGGTTAAGGAAGAATTAAAGGCTTCTCTGAAGTTGTAAGAAACAGAAACAAGACGTTTAGAGTAGAGGCAGCGTTAGGATGGTAGAGAATGAGTTGTTTTGCACGTGTTGAGTTTGACAGACCAGTGGGACAATGAAAAAAGTGTTTTAGATTTAGAAGCAAAGTGCCTGGGTTTGAATCCTAGTTCTGCCACTTACCAATTGAGTGACCTTGGGCAAATCACTTAACTTCTCTAGGCCTGAGCATCTCATCTACAAGTTGAACTAGAGAAGGGAAGAGAAAGGAATAAGCACTTATAGAGCACCTGCTATGTGCTTAGCACTCTACTAAGCACTTTACAAATATGATCTCATTGGATCCTCACAACAACAATGGAAGGTATGATGATCCTATTTTATAGCTGAGGAAACTTAGGCAAATGGAGATGAAGTGACTTACCCAGGGTCACACAGGGAATAAGTATCTGAAGATGGATTTGAACTCAGATTTTCTCATCTGTGGGAGTTAAATGGTGCAGTAGATAGAGTGCCGAGACTGGAGTTAGGAAGACCTGAGTTCAACTCCGACCTCAGACCCTTACCCGCTGTGTGACCCTGGGCAGGTCACTTCACTCTGTCTCAGTTTCCTCATCTGTAAAATGAGCTAGAAAAGGAAATGGCAAACCACTCCAGTGTCTTTGCCAAGGAAACCCTAAATGGGGTCAGGAAGAGTTGGACACAACCGGACAACAGCTTTCCTGACTCCAGTCAGCCACCGAGCTGGCGAGGTGACTCAATGAGCTCTATGGTCCCATGCCATGGCGATGCTACAGAATAGGCAGGGAGAGAGACTCCACTTGGATGTAAAGATTCCTGAGTCATCTGTATAGGTATGATACATGAACCCGTGGCAGTCACCTACCTTCCAACTTCCCTCTTTCTGTTCAGCTGAGTCATGCTTGCCTTTCCAATCTCCAGATAACCAATCAATGGCCAACCTCTCTCCAATCCATCTCCTCTTCTTGACTCCCGAGGCCACCACGTTGGTTCAGGCTCTCAACCTTTCTCACCTGAAATATTTCAATAGCCTTCTAACTGGTCTCCCTGCAGCTAGCCTCTGTTCTTTCTTGTCCTCATCTTCATCCTCCACAGTGGCCCAGTTGATATTGTCAAAACGTAGGTCTCATTATGTTAATCTCCTACTTAGGAACTTCCAGTAGTTTCCTATCACCTCTAGGACAAACTGTGGTCTCTTCTGTTAGACATTTAAAACCTTTCATAATCTGGTTCCGATCTATCTTTTCAGAGTGACACACAGTAGGGAAAGAAGGGAATGTTTATATAGTGCTTACTATGTGCCAGGCACTATGCTAAATGCTTTACAAATATGATCTCATTTGGTTCTACCAACAACCCTAGGAAGTAGGCTCTAGTATCATCCCCATTTTACAGTTGAGGAAACTGAGGCAAACAGAAGTTAAGTGACTTGGTCAGGCTCACACCACTAATAAGTATCTGATGATGGATTTGAACTCAAATCTTCTTGACTCTAGGCCCAGTGCTCTGTACACTGTGGTGCCCCTCATACCTCCTTGGTACTCCCCATCATTCACTCTGTGCTCAGGCCAAATTGGCCTAACTTGCTAGTCCCCATAAATATTTGTGCTCCACTTCCAAACCTTTGCATAGGGTGCCCCCTATGCCTATCTCCCTCCTCACCGCTGCCTAGTAGAAGCCCTAGTTCCTTTAAAAACACAGCTTAGGGGATATTTCTCCCAGGATGCCTTTCCCCACCCCATCTCCCTGAAATGGCTCTGTACCTGTACACACTCTGTGCCTCCTTATGTGCCCCCGCCCCCACTCTGAGAGGAGGGACTGTATCCCCAGTGGCCTGGCATACAGAGCCCCTCAACAAGTGCTCATTGACTCAGATTGAGAAAACGTGTAGAAGACCAGGAGAAGGAAAGAGAGGGTGGGGTGGGGTCAAAGATCACACAAATGAGGCCTAAAGGAGATGGATGAGGAGAAAGTAAAGGAGACCGAGACGGGATGGTCAGACAGGTGGAAAGAAAACCAGGAGAGAACAGGGTCACCACAAGCAAGGAAGGAGAGATTGTATAAGAAGTCGATAGGGTAAAGTGGTACAGAGAAATCAAGGCTGAGGACTGAGAAAAGAGCATTGGCATTTGCTGTAGAAAGATCACTGATGACTTAGAGAGAGAAAGTCTTGTTGAGTGGTGGGGACATAAGCCAGACTACAACTGGTTCAAATGTGAGTCAGACGTGAGAGAGAAGAGTCGGGAGGTTAAGTAGTTCTTGTCAACAATTTCTCGACCTCGAAGGAGACCACAGGCTACGCAATCGAGGCATGTTTATAGGCAGCCTGGCAGGAACCAGTAGATACGGAAAAGCTGAAAATTAGGGAGAAGGGGGAGAATTGAAGGAACAAGGTTTCCCGGGAGGTAGGAAGATAATGAATGGAGGGGACAAGTAGAAAGGGGCCTTGCGTTAATATGAAGAAGACACGTCTCCCTCAGATACTGTAATAAAAGAGGAGAGAAGAGGGGATGATGGGGAGGAGTCTCACAGTAAAATGGGGAGTCTGGAGTCAGCAAAGGAGGATGGGGGGGTGCTGAGGAATCTCTGTTACTTGAACCTCTCCAATCTCCCATTTCTAATTGCCTATTGGACATCTTGAACTGGCTGTCCCGTAGCCCTCTTCGACTCCATGTGTCCAAAACAGGATTCGCTCTTTCTCCCCTAATTCACTTCTCTATTACTGTCAAGTGCACCACTGCCCAAGTTCCCAGTCTAGGTGTTCTCCTTGCCTCTTCATTCTCTCTTACCCTGAGTCCTGGCAAGTTTATCTTTATAATTTCTGTCATATATAAATTCCCTACTTCAATCCATCCTCTACTGAGCTGTCAAATTTATCTTTCTAAAGTGTGACCATGTCATTCCTCCAATTCAATAAATGTCAGTGCTTCCTATCATCTCAAGGATCACAAATAAAACCCTCTGGTGTTTCAAACCCTTGGCAATCTGGAGCTCTCCTACTTTTCCTTACTCACCCCGACATGCTGGGCAACGCAGTGACACTCCATTTCCATTACTGCCAGTGCCTTCTCTCAGTGACTATCTCTAAATTCTCGTCTATATATTGGCTTGACATAGTTATTTACATATTTTCTCCGCATTAAACTGGGAGCTCCTTGAAGTCATGGCCTATCTTTTGCCTTTCTTCCTATCCCCAGTACTTGGTATACCGGAGGCACTTGATAATTGCTTGTTACCTTGACTCCACGATCTTTTCCCATTCGCCTAGGTTGGGAGCACTTTGCCAGCTTGAGCTGTGGCTAAATTGCTTTTCTCCTAGATCCTTTTGCTGGTGCTGGTTCGAATCTCTGTTTTGGCAAAGAGCAAAAACCATTTGGTTTGTTGATTGTTAGGGAGCCGGCGGACGGGTAGCACATCTGCATCTGGTGCTATTGAAACAAAAACCAATAAAGAAAAGATATAAGCAACTGTGCGCTTAAGATTAAGCCAAGTTAGAGCCCAAGGATGGCCGGCCAGCTCGATTGGTATGCAACCACCGGCCCCGGTGGCCTAGAAAAGTACGCGCAATAGGAGGGGGGAGGGGGCTGAGGGGGAAAGGACCAACGAGCCTCCGCAGGGGCAGCCAGGCAGGTGAATGGAGGGGCAGCTGGAATTTTCCACCCCCTTCTGCGCATGCCGGCAGCGCCAGCCTGCCCGCCCGCCGGCCCGCCCGCCGGCCCGCCCTGGGCTCACTAACGTCACCAAAGCACACGTCAGTTCTTCCCGGGCTGGGTCTGCCGCAGTGGGCAGCGAGCTCTCGATGAGGCTGGCAGCTCGGCGGCGAGCTGCAGAGTTCCGCAATGCGGCATAGGCCCGTCGCCCCCCCCATGCCCAACGGTCCGCTGACCCGGCCTGCGCGGCAGCGGCGATCACCTGGCTGTCTAATGAGCATCAGCGGCTCCGGTAGATCCGGAGCCGCCGATGATCCGCCGCCGACGATCCGCCGATGATCCGCCGCCGCGGTCCTGCCTCCCGCCTCTGCCGTCGCCACCCCCCCATCCCCCCCCAGTGCCCTCCGCTCGCCACCTACCCAGCCGCTTTGGGCGATCCTTAAGCCTAATCCTGAATGCCCGCCTAGGCCGATATCGCCGATCCGTGGGCCGTCCTCCGTGTGCGGAGCCCCCGCCGCGCGGTGGCCCCAACTTCACCCGCCAACGCCCTGGACGGCCCGCCGCGGCGAAGACTACGCCGAAGGAGCCAGGTAAGGAGGAGGCGCGTGGCTGGGAGGCTGGGGGGGTACGAGAAGCCAGATCGTTAGGGAAGAAAGATGCCAGGGAAGGGGAGCAGGGGGGCTATACAGGGGGCTTTCCCGGCTAGTAAAGCTGAGCCCTGACCTGGCCCCCGGTCACCGACTGCGCTGGGGGCAAGGCAGGGCTCGAAAGGAGCGGGTGAAGGTCCCTTTCATTGTAGGATTGAGCGGGCGGACAACACCCCAAGATGGCGCCTGCAAGCCCAGGCCAGATCGTTCTAGAAAAAAAAACAACTGCATGGACTGCTGCATCGCAACCCCTTGTGGTGGTTCAGAGGGAAGCTGGCATTTTCTGCGCATGCCCGTCTGTCTCTCCCTCCCCCTCCCTTCTGCCTGCCTCCGTGGGCGGGCCCTGACCCAGACCACACCTCCCGCCTCATACCTCATTTGCTCCTCCCGCCTCTGTCAATCCTCATCCGCTCCTCCCTCCTCCCTCCCTCCTCCTCCCCCTCCCTCCTCTAAAAGAAAGCCCAAGTCATATGGTCTGACAAAACTGTTCGTTCTTTTTCTAGAGCCTTCTTACAAAGGAATCAGCAGATGATAAATCTAACAAGGTTCGTGTGAAAGCAAGTCTAGTCCAAGAGTTTTTAAGCTGGAGTCTGTGAATGTTAAGAGAAAAAAAAGGTTGTTATCTGCATTTCAGTTTTTCTTTTTCTGTCACTTCATTGTACACACTGACTCGTTCCTCTAAGGGAAAGGGCGCATCCCTAGCCTTTGGCACTGCACTGGGGAGTGTGAGAATAGCAGTCTCTAATACCAAACATGTCCAGAGGCTCTGAGCTAAAGTCACAGGCTTGGGGGTGGGAGAGGAAGGAGAAATTGTAACCGGTCTACGACTTGTGGGGCAGAGGGGTGGACAGGATAAGGCACACACACACACCAAAAATCTAAACTCTATTTTATATTTCTTTGCTATCTAGAGAAGAATCCAAGCACTTTAAGTGAGCCCTCTGTAGAGAACCACAAAAAAGGAAAATCCACATACATGAACAAGATTGTCTTCAATTGAGATCGACTGAAATCAGATGGCAACTAGAGTAAAGGGTTATAGATGTCAGTGGGGCTGAGTTCAGACTCCAAAGCTTTTCTAGCTGAGTAGGGCCTGCACCACGAGGATACATTATCATCAGACTTCAGCGCCCCTCACACTGGCAAATCTGCTCAGCCGTTGTATTCAAAAGGAGTTAACCTACCACGAGAAACACTCCCTAATAAGATGCAATGTCAAAGGATAAAGAGCACTTCTTAAAGGAAGGATTGCAAAGTATAAATGACCACATGAAAACCTACTCCACATCACTACTGGTATAGGAAGCATGGAAAGACAACTTCGAGGTTTCATATCACACCAGAAATTGGCAAAAAAAATGAAGGGTGTGACAACATTGAAGACAGGCACGTGGGTGCATTGTTAGTGGAGTTCTAAAATGGCCCATCCATTCTAGATGGCAGTTTAGAATTCTACTAGAAAAAGTGAGGTCACCTGGCCATAGTGGGTGGCCAAAGACCAAACACAGGTACCCAGACCTTCGTGACAATACTCTTGGGAGTAGCAGAGAGTCAGAAACAAAGAGGGTGCCCACTGCCAAAGGATTAGCTGGATAAGCCTTGGCACCTGCAACGAAATACTACTTTGCAGTAGAAGACAACGATAATCTCGAGGGTGCAGGTATAGTTGCGATAAGTAGCACCTGTAAAGCACCATCTAGAGTGACGCCTGCCGTACAAATGCCAAGCTCAGTCGAAAGAGTCTGAACTTGGAATAAGTGGGAAACCATGGCCCCAGAGGACCAAACCCAGAAGCCATTTCTCCTCCCTCAAACAAAGGGGGGG
>NW_020954631.1:72180-73689 GCF_900497805.2 Vombatus ursinus | reverse complement strand
GCACCATTCTCCTCCCTCAAACAAAGGGGGAGAGGGGCTCATGATGGGGTGGTTCTGCATTGGGTGTTTGTAGGCTGGGGGGGGGGGGGGAACCTGTGAAATGACTGAGGTGAACACAAAAAACATTCCCAAATATTTTCAGTATGTTTTTGGTAAAAGTAGTTAGAAAATTAAAGGCTAGGAGTTTTGAGAACATTTTTCTTTGCAGAGAGAAAGAGACTGCTAGCCAGTGAGGTAAGAGGGCCTGGCCCACATGTCCTCAAGCTCAAACAGGTCTAGGGAAGCTGCCTCAGTGCCTCACGTCATCCTGCATGCACACCATTGGGCTGAAGCAACAGGGCCCCTTTACAATGGACCCAGGTGGGGAACCTGTTGTCTTCTGGCCACGTGTAGCTTTCTAGGTCCTCAAGTGTGGCCCTTTGACTGAGTCCAAGTTGTAGAGAACTTCCCCTCTTATTTGGGGATACCACCCCTATAGTAGACTTTTTGTTGGTATGCTATGTTTCTATAGCTTTCTTACTCACAATATTATGTTTAACAGTTAAAAGAGCAGAAGAAATACTTGTCCATCTAGCTGTGCAACCCAAACAAGGAACCAGATAAACCAGGAGGCCAGTGGGTCGACTGTACAGCTCCTCGTCATCTGCTCTTTTCTTCGGTCTTCGTGTTTAAGAGGTACAATCCTCACCTCCATCTGGACCCATCTTTTCTTTGGAAAGTCTGTGCCACCATCAGGGGCTATTTGGGGGAATTCTAGCCTGTGCCTTTGTCCTTGGGGGGAGGGGAGTCACAGTCAGGCCCCTACTGCCTTTGAGGGCAGGGAGGCTCATGGCCTGGGTCTTCTGAGCCATCATTGGGGAGCTCCAGCCTGTGCCTCTAGCATCTGGAAATCAGTCTGCCTCCACTTGGAGCCAGCTTTCATCTGAGGAAATGACCACTTAGGCCTCTGCTACATTTGGGGAATCACCACCCATGACTCCATCTTTTCATTCGGGGAATTACCACTCCTCATTCCATCTTTCATTTGGGGAAGTCCACATTCCTGGTGCCTATACCTCATTTGGGGAATTACTATTTGTGCCTTTGCCTCATTTTGAGACTCATCCCTCCACGCCTCCATCTTTTACTTACGGAAATCACCTATCTGTGCCTCTGTTTTTCATTTGGAGAATCACTGCCCATGTTTCTAACTCCTTTTGGAAATTACAGCCCGTGCCTCCATGACTGTGGGAATTACTGCCTCTGCCTGCATTGTGGTCTGGGGGAAGTACCGCCTGTGCCTCCCATTACGCAGAGATATATGGTCTATGTCTGTTGCCTTCTGAGAATTACCTCCTGTGCCTACCCCTGCAGCCATCTTTTTGGAATTAATGCCGGTGCCTGTTACCACTTTCTGGGAATTAATACTTGGGCCTGCATCATATTTTTGGGAATTACCATCTGTGCCTGCATCTTTTCAGAGGGAGCCACAGCCTGTATATTGGTCCTTGGGGGGAGGGGAGCTACAGT
>NW_020954631.1:70648-72170 GCF_900497805.2 Vombatus ursinus | reverse complement strand
CAATTTGGGGAATTACCATTCATGCCTGTACCTCATTCTGAGAGTCATCTATCCACACTTCCATCTTTTATTGGAGGAATCACCAATCTGTGCCTCCATTTTTCATTTTTGGAATCAACTTCCATACTTTTGTCTCCTTTTGGAAATTACAGCCTGTCCCTCTGTGACCTGCTGGGAATTACCTCCATCGTGGCTTTTGGGAATTACCACCTGTGCCTATACATGCATTTGGAAATGACCACCTTTGCCCTCCTCGTGGTATTTTGAGGATTACTACCTCTGCCTTCATCTTGGTTTTGGAGGAGCTCTCACCTGTGCCATTATGTGGAGATACAGGTCTATTTTTGTTGTCTTTCGGGAATTAACCACTAGTGCCTACACCTGGAGCCAGCTTCTGGGAATTGCCACCTGTACCTGCATTGCCTTCTGGGAATTACCACCTGTGCCACCGTCTTCTTTTGGGAATTATTACCTGTGTATTATCTGGAGTCATCTTTGGGGGGAGGGGTATGGCCTGAGTCTCCTTGTCTTCGGGTAGTTACTGCCTATGCCACAGTCTCCTTTTGGAAGGCTAAAGCCTGAGCCTCCCACTTTGAGGAGGTGCAAGTTGTACTGCTTCTCATGAGGGGGGGCCCCAGCTGAGCCTCCATCTGTGGAAAGCTGCATCGTGTCCCTTGGGGGAGGTTTTTACAAGTTGCATTTCTCCCTATGGAGAGGTACAGCTGTACCTTTTGCTCCTTTTCAAAATTCCAGTCTATGCCTATATTTCCTTTTAGGAATTTCCATCCATGGATGCATCACCCTTTCGGAATCTCCACTGGTGGTTACATCACTCTTTGGGAATTATCACCTGAGCTACCAGCTTAGTCTTTGGGAATTACAACTTGTTCTTGTATCTGGAGCTATCTTCGGGGAGTTTCAGCCTGTACCTCTGTCTCCTTTTGGAGAAATATAGCCTGTGGCTCTCCGTGAAGACATCTTTTGGGAGCTCTAGCCTGTGCCTTTCTGTTGTGGGGAAAGTGCAGCCTACATCTCCAGCTGGAGCCATTTTGGCAGAGCTGCAGCCTGAGTCTCTCTGTCTTGGGGGAGAAACAGCTTGTATTCTTTTGGGATTTTTGGGGGAAATATCACCTATGCTTGCATCACATTTTAGGGAGGGGCAGCCTGTACCTCTGTCTTTGGGGAGGTATAGCCTGTACCTCCTCCTTTTGAGAAGCTACAGCCTGTGCCTCTCCATCTCCTTTTGGGAATTACAATCTGGGGCTCCATCTTGGCTTTTGGGAAATATCGCCCGTGCCTCCATCGGGGCTTTTGGGAAATATCGCCCGTGCCACCTTCTGGGCTTTTGAGAAATATCGCCCGTGCCACCGTCTGGCCTTTTGGGAAATACCACCCGTGCCACCGTCTGGGCTTTTGGGAAATAGCGCCCGTGCCACCGTCTGGGCTTTTGGGAAATATCGCCTGTGCCACACCCATCTGGGCTTTTGGGAAATACCGCCTGTGCCACACCGTCTGGGCTTTT
>NW_020954631.1:66843-70638 GCF_900497805.2 Vombatus ursinus | reverse complement strand
TGCCACACCGTCTGGGCTTTTGGGAAATACCGCCTGTGCCACACCGTTTGGGCTTTTGGTACCACACTGTTTTGGCTTTTGGGAAATACCGCCCGTGCCACACCGTCTGGGCTTTTGGGAAATAAGGCCCGTGCCACACCCGTCTGGACTTTTGGGAAATATCGCCTGTGCCATACCCGTCTGGGCTTTTGGGAAATACCGCCTGTGCCTTTCCTTTGGGGAAGGAGATACAGCCTTTGCCTCCAGTCTTGTTTACAGCTTCTGTCCTCTCTTTTTTTTGTTGTTTTTTTAGGGGGAGGGGGGCGATTTCTATCCTTTACCTGCTATCGTTTGTGTCTTGTTGTGGCCTCTATGTCCTGCCTTACTGTTGGTGTTTTTTTCTTTTTGCAGCCTCTGCCTCCATCTGTTGAAGACAGAAGTCACATCTCCCTCAAGTCTTCTGGCCTCCTGACTAAACATTCCCAGCTCCTTCATTTGCTTTTCATCAAGGTGATTTCAAGTTTCACCTCCATCCTGAAGGACTAGCTTAACATCTTTCCCAAAATGCAGTGCTGAATGAGAACTGAACCACCGGATTCCAGATGGGACCTGATGAAGGTCTGATTATCTTATCTTTCATCAGAAAACATAGATCTGGAAGGAACCCTGGAGGGCATCTAGTCTCCCTACCCCCATTATACGGTTGAGAAAAGATCTGCTCAGGCACACCAGTAGTAAGGAGCAGAGCTGAGATTCGAATACAGATCTTTTGACTCCAGTGTGTCCCTTGTGTTTTTTTATGATATAGAAGTAACCATGTAAACAAAGCAAAATTATCAATAAAGGTTTGCTTTTCCTGTGGCCTAAATCTGGGAGGTCACAGTTTCTGTCACTAACTCACAGGTACCACCTGGGGCTTCCTTTCATTTAAAACCTACTGAAAGGGACCTTAAGAGATCATTGAGTCCAATTTCCTGATACCACTGAATCAGATACTAAGAATGAGGGCTGTCTAAATCTACATGTGGTTTCTCTTGTTGACGTGCAGGCATGGAAATGCAGAATCCCCCAAGATAAGAAGGTGTGGGAAGTTGAAATGTGCCCAGTCATGAGCTCTGGAGGCCACTGAAGGCTTCATTTAGATCTTTATCTTTTCATGTGTATGGTTGAGATTAAGTTCCCTTCTTTATTTGGACTTCAGCGACAGAGTTACTGGCCCTAGAGCAACCCTGAGTAAGTTATTCACTATCTTTTGATCTCTGTTCCTTCATTTGTAAAATGAGGTAATCATCTCTAAATCCTCAACTGTTGTTATCTGATCAAAATCCATGAACGTTAAACTAAACTTCAATTGAAATCTAATCTGTTTTCAGTACCTGGGATCAAACACTCATTTTTTCTTTTCCTTTCTTTTTAGAAACAAAAAAAGAGAGAGATGGGTACAGTCTGTAAAGCCTGCAGACCACAGTGGCCCTCGTGGATCCTTAAAGGACCCAGATGTGTGTGCGTGTAGAAAAGTGCTCAAGCCCCCAGGACAGGAGAAGAAGGCTATTGGAGGACATGATTGCCCCAATAACTTCCCGCCACGTCCATCAAGTTCCGCTTTTCTAAAACTCGGTCTCTCCCTTACAAGTCCACAAATGTGTCATTCTTTCTGGCAGTATGAGGAGTCTGTTACAGCGATATTGCATAGTTATCTCCCTGTAGAATAGAAGCTCCTGGAGAAGTCAGCCTTCCAATTTTGGCTTTGTACCTCCAGAAGCTAGCACTGAGTATGCGTCTATGAGATGCATGTGGAACTGAATTCATTTGCATTGTTCAACTCATTGTTTCTGTTTTTATCAGACAGTGAAGTAGTATAGCAATAAACTTCATGATGCAGCAGAAAGCTTTTGTCTTGATTTTTCATGATCTCACCAGTGCAAGGGTACAAGCAGGTCACCAAGCTGGCCTACATAAATAAACACTTGCCTACCAAAAGACTGGGTCAGTTCACATTGTCACTAGCAGCACCTGAATGGCTCAGGTCTGGCCTACCTAGCCCCAACCGAATGTTCAGTGCTATCACATTAGGTTTGCCAGTTAGAAGGGCATCATAGGTTCCCTCACCATGGGTTGGAAAGGTAACAAATAAAAAGTTGGCCTAGGAGCCAGGAAGACCTGGGTTCGAGTCTCACCGCTGATGCATACCTACTGTGTGATCCTGAGCAAGTGACTTATCCTCTCTATACTCTGTAAGTTGCAGAGAAGGTACCGACTTCTTGGCAGAGGGAGTTTGCTCACTAACCTTTATCACATGCACACATCCCCACCCCATCTCACTGTGTGCCTGCCCGAGGGTTCCAGGCCTGGGCTCAGCTTGCATGGGTGTACACGCACACACAGTGGTCTCCATCCAGTATTGCTTTCCATCCTAGAAGTGTTGGAGAGATCTGTCACAAATGCTCCTGGCCCAGCCTAGCCCCAGACCAAGAGCAATCTCCTCAGTTAGAGGTTCCTGGAGTCCGTCGTCTCTGCAACCTAGAAAGCTCTAGATTCTGAGCTGCTACTTACTACTTAGACCAGAGGTATCCCAGGGTGCCAAGAGAAAATGCGAGCACCAGCACAGGATTTACTTAACACACACACACTTCTGGTAGCAGAACTGGCTAAGCACGAACTCAGGACTTGTCTTTAGTTTGCTATGCCTCGGCCTTAGGATGGGGCAATGCTGAGGATACGTAGAGACTTAATGCTCGGCATTTTAATTTCTATTTATACTCCAACCAAACTGATAGACTCCAGTGAAGACCTCCAAGTTCCCTACCTTGGCTCATGCTGCTTCTTAAACTTGGAATGTTTTCTTCCTTCCCCATCTTTTCTTATGGCCTTCAAGGCACCACAATTCCTACCCTCCAGAAAACCAAGGTCCCAGAAAACACACAGTTCCCTGTAGGCAGCAAAGTCAGGGCTCAAATGCCTAAGTCTGCTTATTCCAAGTAAATCTAGCACACATCTCACTGCCCCCTTAGTATCTCCCTCACCGTCTCCTACAGTAAGCAAAGACAAGCTTATGTGGTACCTCTCTCATTCCTAAACGGACCAAAACAAGTGTGTCCTCCCTGCTGTTAGCCATCGGTTTGTCCATCAGTTGAGAAATCGCCCCCTCCTGCCGAAGGAAAGCTTTGATCTTATTTTTTTCTCTCCCCTCCCCTCATACCCATGAGAACAAAGTGAGGCGTCATTCTCTTTACTTACGGTCATCAGGAGGCAGCCCAGACTGTTCCACTAACCTCGGTCCTGTCCATCACAGACCCATTTCCATCTCTGGCTTTGGCAGAACTCCAGGTTTCTGAAGTTGTGAAGAGGAAGGTGGGATGAGGTGGGGGTGGGGTGTCATTCTCCAAATCAAAGGAACTGGAATCAATGCCAGTTTAAAGCAGCAGCATCCAGTCTAGTGGCATATTGCTTTTCCCAGTGAAACCCTGCACCTCCAACACTCCCTTAAGGGGATTCAGAAGTAAATGACTGGAAGGGTCTCTTGGAGAATCACATCTCACTCTGCCTTGTTAAAGGCATCAACACTGGCAGAGAGGAGATGACAAAGTGAACCGGCTGGCAAACAGCAAAGTGGACTCATTAAGAGCCTCAGAGAAACAGCAGAAAGCCAAAGTAAGCCTACATTGGCATTTGGATCAAGCCAGGAAGCAACAGTAAGAAAGATACCCCTCAAAGTCATGGGGAGCCCAGAGGGGAAAATGAGGCCAAAGCCTACCCTAGTCCTAACATCCAAAGTAACTGAAACCTGCAGGAGTGCTGCCCGCCCCGCCCCGCCCC
>NW_020954631.1:48678-51843 GCF_900497805.2 Vombatus ursinus | reverse complement strand
TCTCTCTTTCTCTCTCTCTCCCTCTCCTTCCTCTCTCTCTCTTCTCCCTCCTCTCTCTCTCCCTCCTCTCTTTCTCTCCCTCTCCTCTCTCTCTGTCTCTCTCTCTCTCTCCCCTCCCCCCCCCTCCAATCCTTCCTCAGGTCCCACCCCCGATCACACACAGCGAAGAGTCGAAGCACGTTGGCCACCATGATGGAAACGGAGCTGGCCGAGGCGCCCACGACGGCCGCGACGCGCTGCTCGGGCAGGGCCCCGATGGGCTGGCCACCCCCTGGGCAGCGGGCCCCAGAGGCGGGCCGCAGCAGCGCCTGCACGAAGGTGAGGGCCTGCTCCAAGGCGTGGGTGTCTCGGGAGCACGTGTCCAGCAGACGAGCACCTAGGCGCACCCCGGGCAACAGAGCCGGGTCGGCGTTGATCCGGTCCAGGGCATAGAGCATGGCCTCCAGACGGTGCACACCCTGCTCCTTCTTCACCGGCCCGCAGGCGGCTCCCGCCGCCCCCCGGGCGTGCACCGGGAACAGGCCGCCAAGAGTCACGTCCCCCGGGAGCCTCACTGCTTCCCCGGCGGCGCGCTGCGCCCCGATGCAGGCCAAGGGTCCCAGCAGCAGCAGCAGCAGCGGCGGCAGCGGCGGCGGCCGGCGGTGGACGCAGCAGCCGCAAGGGCCTGAGGAACGGGACAGCGGGATCCGGGATGCGGCCCCCAACCCCGAGCCGACAGACAGCTGCCAGCCTGGCTCCCCGGGGTCGCTGGCACATTGTGTTGCCAGCTCACCTTTCCTCTGGTCGTCTTCCCTCTCTCCCTCCTCCTTTCCTGAAGCCCTTTGCATTCGGAACCCATCTGGCTAGCTCACTGGGTGACCTTGGGAATAGCTCTTGCCTTCTTTGGGCCTCACTTCACCCTATCTATGAAACGGGTGTGAGGCTCTCTCCCTGGGCCGCCCCTCCCCACCTTGTTTTTCTTTTTTTTCCCAGCTGGGTTTTAACATTGCCTCCCCATTCCCCCACCCTCCGTTTTTACCCTTTCTTCCTCTCCATGGCACGCCGCCCCCATCCTTACCTGCTTGGAAAGTCCTGCTGCCTCCCAAGGGAAGCCTTTTCCGGCTGATGCTTCCACACCTGGCTTCCCTAAGCCCAGCTGGATTCATTTCCCACCCCCTTCACTGCTTACAAATCCAACCAGTTACGTCTTTCAAGGCTCCGGCTTTTCCTCCACCTTGTCCTCCTCTTCCTGGACAGCTCTGCCAGACTATTCCAATCTCTGAAGCCTGGAACGCCTTGGATCCCTGTCTTTCCAGCTCCTCCACCAGGGACTGAGCTGCCTATTCGGGGGGGGGGGGGGGGGGCGTCCCCTGGCCAGCTGGATGGGGAGGGAGTGGGGAGGGTTCTTCCCTGGCCCCAGGCCTGAGTGCCAGATGTTGAGGAATAGAAGGCCATGGGTTTAGGGTTAAAAGCAGCAAATCCCCAGAGATGCAGCCCCGCAAACCCACTGCTCATTTTGCAGGCAGGGAGATCGGAAACTGGAGTAGAACGAATCTTGCTCCCCCCTCCCCGCCCCCCAAGTCTTTGGGCACCGGATCTCTAAGCCTTTTCCCTTCTATTTATTTCCTCAGCCATGGCCAAATTCCAGTGGAGAAACTGTCTCTCACAGATATCTTGGACTCCTAACCTTGCTGCGCCTTCCGATGAGTCCCTCCTTGGGCCCTCAGTTTCTCCCTTTAATAAATAAGTGACAGTGAGCTAGAGGATCTCTGAGCCTTCTCTTAGCTTAAGGACTTTTTCTAATTAAAAACTACAGTCATTCAACCACAAAGACCATTCTGGCCTGTGTTGTGACCCCTGGCAAGTCGCCACCCTTCCCTGAAGCTCATTTTCCTTAGCTGTGAAATAAGGAGGTCAGACTGAACACATTGGTAACTGGATCCCTACCTCACACTCTTAAGAATCCATCACCGACAAGCATTTAGGAAATGTGCAAAACATAGACAACAATGAATATCCTCAAGGAGCTTCCATTCTAACGGGGCATTCTTTTCTCTCTCTGAACCTCACGTTTCCTGGGTCTAGGGGCCACTCACTATTCGAGCATTTGCTACTGAATGTCTTAAACAGGGAAGGGAAGTAAGGTTCTTCAAAAGCTCTTGGGTCCGTCACAAGACTCCAACCTGTGTCTAATGTGAGACTGGTCCCCCAGACTGTTTCAGAGCCCCAGGTTCTCTGAAGTAGCGAGACTGGAGAAAATGATATCTAAACACCATCCATCCCAGCTGGAGCTTTCAATGAGATGATTACGTTGGCTCTTGAAGAGATTATCTTCTCAGGGACAGGCAAGGCTGGGGGAGGATAGAGGCCTAGGATTAACTGGGGGCCTAGGATCTAGCAACCATTACCCCAGATTAAAGGGTGGGGGAAGGGTCACCAGAGAGGGGCTGAAGGCCCAGAGTCCAAGGGAAGTGGCTGACAACTGCATGTTGTTCTAAGTGCACAGAGGGTCTACAGGAAGAAGTTCCTTTTTCTTGGTTACTTTTAGAGTAGGTCCTATTGATTCTTTTGATTTTATATTGGCTAGATTTATCCCTCCACCTGCCACCTCCAAGGGAGCCATCTCTTAAACTTTTTCAAAAGGAAAAAAAGTTACAAAAAAGAAAAAAGTTAAGCAAAACTCACTAGAACGCATAAAAAACCCAAAACTCAAACAACACCTAACCCTAAATTATTTGCAAAGTTCCGCACTTGTTGACCTCCCACCTCTGCAAACTAGTGAGTCGCCTTCCCGCTGTGCCCCGCACCCAGGGTGGGGTTCTCTTCTTTGGGATCAATCAAGCAACACATATTAAGCTCCTACTATGTACCAGGCACTGTGCTAAGACCAAGCTTATTCTTTGTAATTTTGCAACATCCATTTTTTAGTACTTTATAGTAGTTCTAATTTTTTTTTTTTTTTTTTTTTTGGTGAGGTATTAGGGGGTTAAGTGACTTGTCTGGGATCACACAGCTAGTAAGTGTCAAGTGCCTGAGTCCTAATTCGAACTCGGGTCCTCCTGACTGGGTGCTCTAACCACTGCACCACCCAGCTGCCCCCTGTGGTTGTTCTATTTGCTGTAGTCACTGTCCCGCTATTTTCCTCATTTTTCTTGCTTTACTCTGCGTAAAAGTTCATACAAAGCT
>NW_020954631.1:40278-48578 GCF_900497805.2 Vombatus ursinus | reverse complement strand
GGGGGGGGGGGCGGCTTTCTTTGCCCGATTGCCAGCCGCCTCCAGAAGGGCTGCTCTCATTCGGAACTCCCCGACGGCGCCCCACCCACGTGCTTGCCTTTCCACTATAGACACCACAGCCCCAGGACTGTGTCTGGGCAGCTTGGCCCAGAAGCTTGGGGAAAAGCATGGGGGCCGCTAGCGGGACAGGCCCCGACGGCCCCTAGCTGCTCCCTCCCTGGGTCTCCGCAAGCCCCGAGATACCAAGAACCAGCCCAGGCAGCCCTTGGGGGGCTGAGCATCGAAAGGGGAGCGGAGAGACAGAGAGCACAGACCGAAGCGCGCAGAGCAAAACAGAAAGGGGCAGCCTCGGCGCCAGGGGGAAAAGAGGGGGGAGAAGCGGCCCGGAGTGTCCTGAAGCAGAGGGAAGGAAGCCCAGAGAGCGCCAGCATGCTTGCAGCGTGCGTGCGTGCGTGCGTGCGTGCATTTGTAGACCCGCCCTTGCGTGCGTACTCCGCACGTGCTGCGTGCGTACGACCCAGCGCGCGAGCCTCCACAACCGGCCGGAAGTCATTGAGCAACCTGGGCAGCCCCCTGGGGCTTGCGCCTGCGCTCTCGCGACTCCGGTGCCCCCGCCCCTCCCGCCCAGCCTCCCCGGATTGGCCGCCCCGGCCAGCGTCTCGGCGCCCCGCCCAGGGCTTCAATGACGGGGCGGAGCAGTGATGGGCCAGGCCCAGCCGGCGGGGTTCCTCATTGGGCGTAGCTGCTCTCAGCGTTCGAGATGTTCCGGATGGCGATGAGAGCGGCAGGACTGGAGCAAGGCTCCGAGGGGTTCGGTGCGAGCTCTCCACTGGAGTCGGAGTCGGAGTCGGAGTCAGAGTTTGTGTCGGCGTCGTCGGAGTCGTCGGAGCCGGCAGGGGAACTCGGGACAAGCAGGAAGCGGGTGGTGCCCGGTATCATCTACCTGGGCCATATCCCGCCGTGCTTCCGGCCCCCGCACGTGCGGAACTTGCTCAGTGTCCATGGCGAGATCGGGCGCGTCTTCTTCCAGCCGGAGGGTGAGCCTCAGCACACACGTGGCGGACAGGGAGGGCGCGCAGGCGCGGCCGGTGGGGGCGCAAGGAAGAGGGGAGCGAGGAGGCGGAGTCTGCGCTCCTAGCTCCTCCTCCACCCCCACCCCCCAGCCGGGATGAACGCCTTCCAGAGGCTGTGGATAGGTGGGACCTTAAGTTTCTCCCCCTCCGAAGTAAGCTAAGATCTGTCCCGCAGGCCTCACTTGAGCTAGTGGTGGGCAGAGATGGGGGGGGGGTGTTCTCCCTCTCCCCCAGGCCTGGGCCTTGACCCTGACCCTGACCCTGACCCGTCTGTCTGTCTGTCTCTGTCTCTGTCTGTCTGTCTGTCTCGATCTGTCCTTCCTTCCTTCCTTCCGTCCGTCCGTTCGTCCGTCTGGCTGGCCGGCCCTCCTCCGGCACCCAGATCGGTTGGGCCAAAGGAGGACACTGACGGGCGCTTCCGGGGGCAGCCACCGCTTGGGGCTGGACTACACCGAGGGCTGGGTGGAGTTCCGGGACAAGCGGGTGGCCAAGCGAGTGGTGGCCAGCCTGCACAACACGCCCATGGGCGCCCAGCGCCGCAGCCCCTTCCGTTATGACCTATGGAACCTGAAGGTGAGGCCGGGCAGATGGCGGGCAGGACAGAGGGCCGGGCTGGGCAGCGTCGCTGACCTGCTGGTGGCCTTCCTTCCCAGTACTTGCATCGATTCAAGTGGAGTCATCTGAGCGAGCGCCTGGTCTATGAGCGGCAGGTCCGGCAGCAGCGTGTCCGGGCAGAGATCTCTCAGGCCAAGCGGGAAACAGACTTTTACCTGCAGAGCGTGGAGAAGAGCAGACGTTTCCTGAAGGAGGCAGAGATTGCCTTGGCTGCTTGTGGGGAGGGATCAGTAGTCCGAGAGAGGAGCTGGGGTTTCATCCAGCGCCCCACAGAACTGGAGATCAGAAAGCACAGAGAAATTCAGGCCAGCCAGGGCAAGGAACAACAACTAGCCCAGATATACGAGCTTGCCGAGAAGGCCCAGCCAAATGAGCCTTTGCTGGCCAAAATTTTCGGTCCTGGGGCCTGATTTTTCTGTGACACTGACTTCAGTAACCTCAGCCTGGCCAGCACAGTACAAAGGGGCATGACAGGAATGGGACGTGGAAATCTAGTTCAGTTCCGGATTCATTCTCTGCCTAATGGCAGCTTCCCAGGAACTGCTTTGTCTTAATAATAAACTTCAGACTACAGCTTTAACTTTCAAATAACATTAAATTGTTGCAGGAGGGACTGTCTTTTTCCTTTTTTAATCCTGTTTTAAAGACCGTATTGTCTTAAAAAAAAAAAAAAAACTGGGGTGCGGGGGGGCCTTCGGGCAAGACTTTAGCCAACCCTGGGCATCGTCAGTTTCTTATCTCCCTGTCCCGTCCCTGACTGGAAGAAGCAAGTGATGGGGGGGGGGGGGCAGTGTAGAGGATAAGGTAGAGGTGAATCTGTGACTAGAGCCAAGCTGGATCCAGGGGGCAGAATGTGCAGTTGCAATCTGCCAGTGACCCCAACTCCAGTCCAAAGACCAGGGCAGTGCACACTGGCTCAGTGGCTGGTGCAATTAGAAATACAGGCCGGGAAGACTTGGCTTCTACCTAGATAGCAAGGAGACCACCTAGAAATGCGCTGGGCAAGCTAAGGGAGACCCCACTTTGACCTTTCGGGATGTACTAGGGGCACACCTAGTTCCCCCTGCTTTGTGCCTTCCTCACTTTCTGACCAAACCCTGAGGACGCTAAGGAGACTCACAGTGTTGCCTGGATAAGTCACTTAACCTCTCGCTAACCCAAGAAACCCTCCAGGCTAGAAGATCTGCCACATAAAAGGCAGCCTAAAATAGTGAGAAGCCCCAGTCTTCTTCAACACCCTGGGTAGTCAGGTGGGTCCCAACCAGATCTCCTTCATCCTTCACTGGCACAGGAGTCTGGCTAGAGCAGGTAGAGAATTGAGGAAAACTTCTTTCTGGGCTGAGAGTACGGTACCCCACCCCAGGCCTAAAGACCCCCATGTATGAACAAGCTAGCATTGATTGGTGTGTGTGCCCAAGAGAACCCACCTCCCTCAGAACACTGTCACCATAGTTTATTTAGAAAAATAAAGGTAAAGGCAGCAAAGAAAGGCCAGGGCCCAGCTGGCCAGCTAAGCAGGCCACTAGAGTACATAAAAACAATAGATTCCTTTTGCTTCTCTTGGGGGGAGGAAGGCACAGCAGAGGAAGGAGTAGCTCTTTGGCCCTGCAGATGCCCCTCCCTAGAGGCTCCATTTCCAGAATCCAAACCCGAGCTTCCACGCCCCCCTCACTCTGACTCTTCTCTACATGGGCCCAGCCCGTGTCCCTGAGGTTAGGGCGAGTGTGTGTGTGTTTGGGGGGGGGGGGGTGATCTTGGAGACATGGACTGACAGTTCTCTTGGAAACCACACGGAGGGCTGGGGCAGGCCAGAAAAGTGGGGATCCTCAGAGCAGTCCATAGTGGGAGGTGGGTAAATGCTGGCTTTTGTGGGGAGGCAGGGGGAGAAGACATCTGTTCTCACCTCAGCCCTTCCAGTGTAGACTGACTCGTACACAGTGTAGTAGGGAGAGCTAGGGGAAAGGGAGCCCACAGGCCAGCTCAGTGCATGGGGACCCAGGGAAAAGGCACCTGCTCAGCTACTGCCACCCCCCGAGGTGCAAGGCTTTCGGCAGCAGGCCCGGCAGCGGCCCTCATATACTAGGACATCGCAGTCTGGAGAACGTGGGCCCTGCTGCCAGCTGCCAGGCCAGCCAGGGCACAGACGATAAGCCTCCAGGTTGCAGATGAGTTCAACCACCTCATCCACCGTGGTGAGCCGCAACGGGTGGGCTGAGTATAGCTCGTGGCTGGGTGGGACGGGGACATCTTGCACCACCACGTGGAAGTAGAGGCCCGGCTGGATGTGGATGACCGCAGCAGCCATGGTGGACAAGGGGGAACGCTGGATGAGGCACAGGTCTGGCCCTCTCGGTGGCAGGACCTCCCAGTGAGCGGGCAGGGGCAGCTCGTTCAGCTCTGCTAGAAACTCTTGTAGGACACTGTCCAGGCCTCCACAGGGCCCAGCAGCTGTTGGGGTGGCGCCGCTCAGACTATAAATCTCCATGATCTGGAGGGAAAAGGCCCGTTGCTACTCCCTGGCTGCCGTCCACTCCCTCCCTCCTGGCTACCCACCCGAGGCCCAGCCGTCCGTCACTCACCACAGGGGTGTTTGCCGTGGCCGCCTCCTCTTCCTCCCCTTGTTTCAGGGAAGGCTGCAGTCGGGCCCTATTAGCTGCCTAAAGAAAAAAAACAAAACAAAACCCAACCATCAAAAGGAACCCATCGCAAGTGAAAAAATCAGCAGCAAGTCCCGTGAGTGGGTCGGCCGGGCCTGGGGGAGATGGTGGCGTGGCCAGGGCTCAGGGAGCTTCCAGTCTGTGGAGAAGAGAGGCACACCCCGGAGGGCCAGCCACATCAGAATCCTGTAGCTTCCACACATAGCGAGCAAGCCCTGGAAAGGTAGCAGAGCAAAGGTTTCCTTCCCCAAGGAGCCAGAGTTCAAACTCGATCCAAGATGTCCATAGGAGCCAGGCCTGCTCAGTGGCAGAGATGCCAAGAAGGTGCCATCCCCTCCCAGCCCTTCCACCTGGTTACCTTGCTGCAGAGGCCAGGAAAGAAGCCTGCAGGGGGTGGGGAGGCAGCTCCAGGAGCTTGGTCCCCATAAGTCTCAACCTCCTGCTTCACTGGGGGGGATGAGATGAGCACCCCAAGGCCTGGACACTCATACTCCTGCAGGGAGGGCCCAAGAGAAAGGTCATAGCGGACTCCAGCCACCTGGCTCTCCTCCCACACCACCTAACTAGGGCTCCATTTCCATGGCAGGCCTGCTTCCACAACCCCTGCGTTCCCAGAGCCAAAGGCCTACCGGGCCCTCCGATGCCTGGCTCCTACACCACACTTCTCCAAGATTACCGCCCCCTCTAAGTGAGGCCAACCTCAGCCCATCCTGAAGGGGGCTCGGCTCCACTGCCCCTCCAGCAAAGGAACTGGGGAGTTACACAGTGGGGAGGTGAGGAAAGGGGCTGGGGAACCTGGGCCCAGCAGCCAGTGCTCACCTCAAGGAGGATGCAGCCGGGGGCAGGGAGCAGGGAGCCTCGTGGCTTGGTGCTGGGCACAAGCACAGGGATGCCCTCACCCCCCTCCTGCTCCTGCAGAATGACCAGGTCAGTCCCTGGGGGCAGCATAAAGCCAGGACCGAGCTCCTCCGTCAGCACAGGGAGCCCCTTCTGCTAAGGAAGGACGGGGCTGGGATCAGCGTGAGCGAGTACAAAGGGAAATGGCTACACGGCCTCCAAGGGCCCAGGGAAATCGGAGCAAAGTGGCGCCGCTTGCCAAAACTGCCATACAGGGGGTGGGTCCAGCTCAGGATCCTGGGGGGGGGGGAGGGAAGGAGGAAAGGAGGGGAGCCATAGGGAATTAGGGTTACCTCAAGCCCACTGCTGAGTGCCTCAGTGACCAGCCTCTGGCCCTGGAGGCCCCCAGATTTGGCCTGCTTAACCAAGGCCCCCTTCCTACGGCGTGACCGGCACCGAGGCAGAGCTGCCCCCTCTACAGCAGGGCTGTCCCACCTGGCTGTAGGCAGCAGACGTTTCTGTAGGCAGACACTTGGCTGAGCACCTTAACGAGCCACTGCCTGCCCAGAACCTCCCCAGAGCAGCTGCCACACCCACCATGGCAAACTTCAGGCACTGCCTCCACCGGCACTTCTGGCGCTTCTGGTTACAGCCCCCAAATTTGGGCTTGTCCTGGCAGAAGTCACACTGACCGCAGTCCACACAGCGCCGGCACGCAGCACACACCCCACATCTGCGGCTCTGCCGGCGGCTGGAGTAGCGCTGGGCAGCAGGTGAGAGAGACCAGGTCACCTGGGCTGCCAGTGCTCCTGCCAGGGACAGGTAGGGTGGGGAGCACCAGGGCAATGGGGCCTTCTAACTGCTCCTCACACATCCAAAGCCATTCCTTAACGACCTTGGCCGTCTCTCCCACTTCTACCGGCCCCCGGGAGGCTCCAGGAAAACCTCTTCCCACCTCTACCACACACACTGGCCAGGAACTGGGCAGGGGGCCTGGTAGAAAGGGGGAGGGGCAGCAAGCTAGTCCCAGAAGGATGAGAGCTGAGGGGAACTTTGCTATCTTGAATACCCAGCCCGGGAGAGGGAAGCACATTAGGCACTGGGGGTCATGGTGGCCAAGTGGGCCAAGAAGAGGGGAAGGAGCGTTGGATGCTCACTAGAAAATGAGAGCCTACACAGTAATACAGAAAGGCCTCGGACTTTGAAGACGGTGGGGACCGTAGGCAACTGCAAGAAAACAAGCAGCAGAACCATGGAAGGAGGGGGAGGTTTCCCTGGGAAGTGACAGGGCTAGGCAGCAAGACCCTAGCCCAGCTCTGACACCCCAAGCCTTTCCCCTCACTTCACCCCTCTGCATTTACAAGCAACCCCCAACTCAAAACAAGGCCCAGCCTACCCAGTACCCCCATGGCCTAGCCAGGGCCTTACCAGCTTGGAAGGTGCAGGGGAGCCCTGGCCCCACTTTGGCTCTTTGGTCTTATGACCAGTGTCGTGCTGCAAGGATGGGGGGGAGGGGGGAAACAAGCTGATGAAGGAGGCAGCTGGCAGCTAGAACCTCCATTTCCACCCCCTCCTGCTCTCCCTGCAAAGCAATGGGTGTTCAACAACAGGGGGGCATAGCCCTTAGCTCACTTGCTCTGCCAGGCTCCAGAGGCGATTCATTTCTGGGCAGCAGGAGGACAATGCCCTCTAACAGGGAATCAAGGTCCTCCCTCTGGGGATGGGGCCCACAGGCAGGAAGTCGGAAAATCTGGGGCCAGGCCGGGCCAGACCTCAAAAACAGAGCATGCCTCTCTGCTGGGGCAATCCCATCAGCCTTGCAGAAGCTGGCCTGATAAACTATTCCCAGGAAGGAGTCCAAATGTTTCCCTTCCCTGTCTGGGATACCACATGTGTGCACGTGCGCACACACGCAAATGCATGCATACGCATTTAGGGTACTGAGGGTTCTTAGGGTTAGGGTTGGAGGCATTAACCCTAAAATGCTTGCAGCAATGTTGGGGAGAGACAGGAAGAGGGGAATGAGCTAGAGGCTGGCAGGCAGGTGACAGAGAGTCTCAAGCCTGAAGGAGCTGAGGGTCCTCTCTCTTACTTCCCTTTCCCAGAGCCAGGGCTTGGGCTCCTCATTTGGCATCACAGTCCATGCTCCCTGCCCCCATCCCTGGGGTACAAGCCCAAGTGCGGAATGAAGCCAGGGATCTGCGGCCTTCCCACCTCCCCCCTCCACCTCCTCACAAGGAAGAAATGCATGCTTTCCCCCCAAAAGTGGCGGTGGCATAGTGACTGCAAACACAGGGTGGACAAACCACACAGCCAGCAAAGTCAGAACAAAGGAAGTGAAGACATCTATCCACACACACACACACACACACACTCACTCACTCACTCAGTCACACACACTCTCTCTCTCTCTTTCTCTCTGTGGCCCCGGCACAAAGGAGATGGGATTAGTCTTCATGAAACACGGGAAGAGGGTTCACTTACGTGTGGGGGGGGCAGGACGGGATGGGGCAGGGCAGGGGCCCCCCCTGGGCCAGGAGGGCACTGCCCCCAGCTTTCAAACCAGACATTGAGTTTAAAATCCACTCACTGCTGTAGCTGCCGCAGTGACGCCTCTCTGCCAGCCCCGAGCCTTCACAGCCAGGCCAGGTGAGGGAGGGAACAGAGGATCATAGGAGATTGGGAAGGGGGAAGGCAAGGAAGGGAGAGGAAGGATGATGAGGAAGAGCAGGGAAAGAGATGAACTTCTGGAGGCCTTCCTGCCTTCTCTCGTCCTCCCCCCAGCCCTCCACCCCTTTCCTTGAAATCAGGCCGTATGCAACCACAAAGTGACGGCATCACAAGGCTCCCACTGGGGCTTGGAACCTGGGGTTGGCAGGCTGGGCAGGCAGGCAGGCGGGCGGGTGAGTGGGCAGGCAGACCTCAACAGGCAGAGGGCCCACTCCCAGGCTCTGAGGGCCTCCCACCCACTAGGGCGGGCAGGCAGGCAGGCAGGCAGGCAGGCAGGCAGGCAGACAGACAGACAGGCAGGCAGGCAGGCAGGCAGACAGGCAGGCAGGCAGGCAGGCAGGCAGGCAGACAGGCAGGCAGGCAGGCAGGCAGGCAGGCAGGCAGATAG
>NW_020954631.1:21992-30278 GCF_900497805.2 Vombatus ursinus | reverse complement strand
CCCCCCCCCACCCCCGGGTGGGGCGGGAAGCTTGGGTGTGCTTTGGCATTCCCTGGGGTTTGGCTTGCTCTTGGGGCTGTGATCCCAAAGGCCTTTTCCCACCTTCCCACGTTGTCCACTCCCCTCCTGGGGCGCACGAGGCCTTGGAGGCCCAGGTCACAGCAAAGCGGGCCCACGAGACATTGGGGAGGCCGGAGAGGGCAGCTGGCTTGCTGGGACCCAGGAGACCTGAGTGATGGGCAAGTGGGGAGGAGGGGTGGGAGTTCGTTCACACCGCCAACTCGGGCACCCTTCTTGGGCCTCTGGATGAGCCCGGGCTGTTGGTGCTCACTCGTGTTTCAGTCTTGGCCGACTCCTCTTGCTGATGGGGTTGGGATCTGGGCCCAGAAAGGAGAAACCCTGGACTTTCCCGCATGGCCAAATCTGGCATTCCCCTGAGGCTCTAATCCCATCCATTGGCCTTTGTGGCCCTCCCTGTGGCCCCCAGGCCACTTCTTTCTCCCTGGGCCTGTGGTCCCGGTCCCTGGAGTTCTATTACCTCATAGACTACTTGGCCACTCCTAGGTCCCTCCTACAGGCTTTCTGTATGTAAGGTCCATCTTGTCTCCATTAAGATGCTGAGATTCTTATAATCCAGCCACTGCTCAGATTCCTAAAATCTAGCCAACAGCTTACTAATGTTCAGACTCCTTAAGAGTCTGCCCAATATGACAGATGTTCTCATAAACCTTGTCTTTGGCTGAAAGAAGGCCTGGGTGGAATTCTTTCAGGCAGGATCCGCGTTTTGTGATATTGAGGTCCCAGCACCCCTGAACCCCTAAACTGCATCAGAATGACTTGCCATTTTTTGCTCCAGCTCATTTTACAGATGAGGAAACTTAGGCCAGCAGGGTGAAGTGACTTGGCCGGGGTCACAGAGCTAGGAAGTGTCTGAAGTCACAGTTGAACCCAGGTCTTCCTGACCTGGGGGGGGGGGGTTCCACCTGCAACACTGCCACACTGATCACTTCTTGATCAGCCTATGGATGAACACAAATCCCTTCCACCACTGGCCTGTGAGAACTTCCAAGGAAACCCAAAGCATTGGGTTCCACTTTTACGCTAATGGTTATGAGAGTTCTACTCCAGGCATTGAGGGGCAGACTGAGCAAAAGTACAGCAGGAGGCAAGACTGAGACAGAAACAGGATGGAGAAGAGTCCACAACTGGGCTTGTGCCTGGAGGCCCTCCAGGAGGAGGAGGAACCAGCAAAATGCAGGAGGGAGAAGTGAAGAGATTCAAGTACCAAATCAGGTGATTTGTGTTTTTTTTTCTGTGTACATGGAAGATCTGATGGGGTGCTTGGCTGCTTGTCCTGGGACCCCAATTCCAAGACCATGTTTCTCTCTAGCCCAAGGACACTGTGCCTAGCAATTGCTCATGAGTGGGGCCCAGCAAGACCCTTATCTCTCTCCCTGGTGCAGTAACAAACAGCCCCTGAAGGAATTCTTAGTTTGAACTGGCTTTGCACTGGGTCATAAAGATATTCTTACCCACAGGACTATCTGTACTACCACCCTGCCTCATTATCTACATCCTGGACTCCTCATTATCTGTATTCTAGACCTAAGGCATATGTATACTCCCTACATCTATCTTGTCAAACAAGCCATTGACTGATGGCAGACTAGACAACTCTCAGTTACCCCTGAACTCTAGTTAACTTAGTGATGTAGCAGGCCTAAAACCACACTGGGGGGGGGCACCTCCTTGGGCTTTTCCTGGTGAACTCTGGGTGAAACACCTGTGCAGTAGATACAAAAAAGTGAGTGTCCTTTAAGAATTGACCACTCCTTAACCACTCCCTAATCACCGCCAGAATCACCTAGTTAGCATACTTGGCACATGTTTTACTACAGTTTTTCCTATATAAACTTCAACTTAACAACTTTTGCCTGCTGAATAGGGTAACAATAAACTTTTGCCCACTTGACTTATATAATTCTTGAGTCTGTTAATTCATTCCAGATAACCTTGTCCTGTACTTCAGTACTTGGGGGTCCCTGAACCCTTCAAACTGCATCAGAACCACTAATACCAAGAGCATACCTAAAAATTAGGAAGCTGATTTTGGCAGCTATTTGAAGGAAGGATTAGAGAGGGGAAAGAGAGTAAAAGCACTGAGACCACTTAAGTTATTCCAATAGTTTAGGTGAGAGGTAGCTGTTAGAAAAATCTGAAATAAAAATCTACTACAGAGAGTGAGTGAAGGAAAGCCTTTATTACACTTCTCTCGAGAGAAGCAGGCACCTCGTGCTTTAGTAGTACGTGGGCACTGGTTCAGTGGAAGAATGAACTTTTTTTTTTATTAATTTATTTTGATTTATCAATAATCACTTACATATGCTTTTGAGTTTAAAATTTTTCTCCCCCTTCCTCCCCACCACCCTCCCCAAGACGGCGCACAATCTGATATAGGCTATACATTTACATTCATATTAAACATATTTTCACATTAGTGATATTGTAAGTAGAAATTAAAACCAATAGGACGAACCACCAGAAAGAGGGAGAAAAACAGAACAGAAGAGAAAAAAGTTAGCAATTCGGCTTCTATAGTTCTTTCTTTGGGTGTGGATAGCATTTTCCATCACAAGGCCTCTGGAGATGTCTTAGATCCTTGTATTGCCAGGAAGGGTTAAGTTTATCAATATAAATCATCCCACAACGTGGCTGTTACTGTGTACAACGTTCTCTTGGTTCTGCTCACTTCACTCAGCATCAGACCATACAAGTCTTTCCAGGTTTTTCTGAAGTCAGTCTGTTCATCATTTCTTAGTATTCCATCACATTCATATACCACAACTTGCTCAGCCATTCCCCAATGGATGGGCATCCTCTCAATTTCCAATTCTTGGCCACCACAAAAAGAGCTGCTATGAATATTTTTGTACGTGTGGGTCCTTTTCCTGTTTGTGTAACCTCTTTGGGATACAGCCCTAGAAGTGCTATTGCTGAGTCAAAGGGTATGCACTTTTTATAGCTCTTTGGGCATAGTTCCAAATTGCTCTCCAAAATGGTTGGATCATTTCACAACTCCACCAACAATGTATTAGTGTTCCAATTTTCCCCCATCTTCTCCAACATTTATCATTTTCCTGTTTTGTCACGTTGGCCATTCTGATAGGTGTGATGGGGTATCTCTGAGTTGTTTTGATTTGCATTTCTCTAATAAATAGCGTAGAATCAACTTTTAAACCTTTAATAAGATCCATATTCCACCCATCAGGGCTAAGATTGGTCTAGTTCATCTGAGCTGCACCCTTCCTGGACAGCCCATTGCAAGTTCATCCATGGTCTGGTAACTGCCAACTTCATGGGTCCCATGTTCAAAAATGGTGGCTATCTCTGCCCTTCATATTCAATAAGTTTACTAAGCAAGCACAGTGGAGAAAACTCTTTGCCCCGGTCAAAGCCCAGTCCTAGAACCAGTTTAGCCTCCATGGATCTTTCTTAAGGAACTAGCTGTTTGCTGTACTTTCTGATTGGTTGAGGGACTGTCCACAAGATCTTGGAATTTCTTATCCTGCTGTGGAAGCCCAACCCCCTAAAACCTTTCTGATAGTAGCCAGTCAGTAAACATTGATTAAGCACCTACTGTGTGCCTGGCACCCTACTGGGGATACAAACAAAGGAAAAAGACAATCCTTGCTCTGAAGGCGCTCACATTCTAATGGGGAGACCACAAGCAACCTAGAGACAGGGTAAATTGGAGATAATCTCATAGGGAAAGACTTCTTACAGAAAGTGGTATTGAGGTTTATGGAACCATATGTTGAGGTTTAGGGGTGCTGGGACCCCAAAATAGCAACACCAGGTCCTGCCCGAATGAATTCGACCCAAACCATCTTTCAGTCAAAGACAAGGTTTATTAAAGATCCACCATATTGGCCAGACTCTTAAGGAATCTGAACATTTGTGAGCTATTGGCTAGATTATAAGAATCTGAGCCCATTAATGGAGACAAGATGGACCTTATATACAGAAAGACTAGGAGGGATCTAGGAGTGGCCTAGTTATTTGGGGTGACTGGAGGAGAGGGTCTGGGAAAACGGTATCTTGATGAGGGTGGCCAGTAGGTTGAGAATGGGGTCTAGATAGGATCAAGGATGGGAAGTAGCCAATGGCCAGAGCTGGGCTAGGTTAAGGGTAACAGAGAATTGGTAGATTGGGTGTAGGTGATAAGAAAAGGCCAGTTGATGAGATTATAGCTTCAGGCGAACATTAGAGACTTCCTTGACCTAGTGGGAGAGTTCAAGGAGAATCCAAGGTGGGGTTTTCTGAGACCCATAGACAAATGGGACCCAAATTCTTTTTGGGGTGATGGGCAAAGGTCTCGGCTTGGGCCTGACCCCATCAGTGGGACTGTTGAAGAAAACTCGGAGGTGGAGGTGAGGAGGGGAGAGCATTCCAGGCATGGAAGGCAGCCAGTAAAAATTCCTGATCAGGAGATGGTATTCTCTGTTTGTCCCTCTTTCTCCAAGAGGACCAGGACATCAGAGAGGTGATTCCCTGACATGCAAGTGAACTGGATTTAAGTGAGGGAGGGCTGTGCAAAGTCACCAGCTTCACTTCCTCCTCCAGAGCCATCTGGGTCCAGTGGCCAGATATGGATCAGAACAACTGGAGACAGCCCAAGATGCTGTGGGACACCTTGGCCCTTTCAAGCTAAGGTCTTTAACAGGTCTCAGTTTGACTGAGGCAGCAGCCCATGATTAAGACTTAATAAGAAATGAGGCAGAGAATGGCCTCTTTAAAAAAAAAAAAAAAAAAGATAGATCTGGGAGGGGAAGACCCTCAGGGTTTCTGGCCAAAATAGAAACATTTGCTATTTACATTTCTTCTGAACCAATCTGGGCCCAAAGAGTGAGCAAGTAGGGCGAGGCCTGGGACCTATTGTTGGCTAATCAATGAGAGCCAGAGTGATTTGGGGTTAAGGCTGGTCTTTAAGAGAAAAAAGAAAGTTTCAGAGATTAAAATTTACATTTCCTTTAGGCAGAGCACCTGCAGGTAAGGATGATACCCTATGTGGACAGAGGCAGGTTATGAAGGGCTTTGAATGCCAAATGGAACATTTTGTATGTGATCCTGAAGGCCATAAGTAGCCATGGGAGGTCATTGAGGAGGACAGTGACATAAACAGACCTGAGCTTTAAGAAAATCACCTTGGTGATTGAATGAATTGGGCTGAAAGACTTGAGGAAAGCAGAACCCCTCCTTACCCCAGCAGCAGGCTATTGCAGTAATCCAGGTATGAGGTAATGAGGAGCTGCCCTAGGGTAGGGACAGTGTCATAACAGATGAGATGTTGCAAAGGTGAAATCCACAGGTCTTGGCAACAGACTGGCCATGGAGGTGATGTGGTTTTAGAGGTTCAGGGACCCTCCCAAGGACCGAAATACAGGACCAGGTCTGGAATGAATTCACAGACTCAAGTATTCTTCCAGTCAAGTTGGCAAAAACTTTATTATAACGCTGATATGGTGGGCAGAGCTCCCTAGGAAACTTGCCATGGTGGGCAACCTAACAGGAATGATGCTAAAGCTTATATATAGGAAAAGTAGTGGATTATGTGCCAAGTATGCTAATTAGATAATAACATACAACCTTAGTCACAGGTATTATTTACTACTGGAAACCAGGGAGGGGGTTTCCTAAGAGGTGTGTTTTTGGTCTGTTTCTTCGGTAGCAGATTAGCTTCAGGTGTTGATGTCTATAATTTGACCTCTGGATCATAACTGTGGGAATCAGGACATGACAGTTTTGTTGACCCAAGATAGTACGAGGGCAATGCTACGGAGGTCAGCTTGTTCCTGTAACAGGGAGAGATCGTTGGCCTCCCTGGGCCGACTCCTGAGTTCCTGCCAGAGATGGGGTCCTTGGGCTGGAGGGAAACTGCCAGGGCGAGGCCAAGGAGAAATATGGTCTCGGAATTGGGGTTTGAGTACCGAAGCACCCCACCAAAGGGTAAGAGTGAGAGGACAGAGGATAAACATACACACACACACACCCCCCCACTTTTTTACAGATATAACCTCATTTGATCCTCACAACAACCCTGGGAGATAGGTACTGTTATGATCCTCACGTTACAGATGAGAACATTGAGGCAGTGTTACAAAGATGACCCCAGACTCAATTCCGAAGACTGGTGTCTCAAAGACTTTTTATTAAAGAGGTTGAAGTGCATCCTTTCCATTCCTTGGAAGGGGAGAAATGCGAGTGGAAAAGAAGCCAGAGCAGGCTTTATAGTTAGTAATTGCCTAACTCCTCCTTTCTGGATCAGGATTGGTCCTGATCCTTCTGGGTTACAATCTTCCTTACGTGCCCCACCCCTAACATACATTATGTGCCTAGAATTGTGTTATCGCTCCTCCTCCCTTGACAGAGAAGTTAGCCTGTCTGTGCTGATTTCTTATCTACTTCTGTGGAAACTTAACGCTTTCATTTCTCACAGCAGGCAGAGGTGAAGTGACTTGCTCAGGGTCACACAGCCAGCAAGTGTCAGGGGCCACATTGGAATTCAGGTCTTCTTAACTCTAGGCCCAGTACACTGTGGCACCCCCTACCTGCCTGAGAAAAGGTCATTGGATTTGAATTTCTATTGATTAGTGGGGTTAGAAGCTCCTATAATAGTGGAAACATGTATGTTAACTTAGACTCCTTTATGTTTTAGGCCTCCTTCTTATGATTAAGCAGTTGTTATGTAAGCTGTTTTTCAATAATAAGTATAGTTTGGGAATGACTTGTGTGTCCCTCAAATATGGTAAACCACTGATAAACACTTACTAATGAGGTTAGGAAAGGAAAGTTTTGATTGGTAGTTTTCTTTCATCATAAGCTTAGGTCTATGGCCAATCAAAACTTAGGTATAACTTGTAAACACCCTTAGTGAGATCTTTTTACGGGGGCAAAGAATTGGAAATTGAGGGGATGCCTATCAATTGGGGAAGGGCTGAACAAGATGTGGCACATGATTGTGATGGAGCACTATTGTGCTATAAGAAATG
This sequence comes from Vombatus ursinus, assembly GCF_900497805.2. Classification (NCBI taxonomy): domain Eukaryota; kingdom Metazoa; phylum Chordata; class Mammalia; order Diprotodontia; family Vombatidae; genus Vombatus; species Vombatus ursinus. The sequence continues at coordinate 23,229 of NW_020954631.1, read as the reverse complement.
ATGAAGGGAGGGCAGCTAGATGGCACAGTGGATAGAGCACCGGCCCTGGAGTCAGGAGGACTGGAATTCAAATCCAACCTCAGACACTTGACATCTACTGGCTGTGTGACCCTGGGCAGGTCACTTAACCCCATTGCCTAGCAAAACAAAGCAAACAAAAACAAAACAAAACAAAAATGATGAAGGGGATGGTTTCAGAAAAACATGAGAAGACTGATATGAACTGATACAGAGTGAAGTGAGAAGAACCAGGAGATCATATATGCACAGTAACAGCAATGTTGTAATGGTGATCAACTATGAAAGATTTAGTTGCTTTGATCAATACAATGATCCAAGACAGTTCTGAAGGACTCATGATGAAAAAAATGCTATCCTCCAGAGAGAGAACCTATGAACTGTGAGTGCAAATTGAAGTATAATTTTTCACTTTCTTTATTTTTCTTGCTTTTTTCCTGCAATATGACTAATATAGAAATTTGTTTTGCATGATTTCATGTGTACAATTGATATATAGCTTGCCTTCTCAGTAGATAGGGGAGGCAGGAAAGACTTTTGAACTCAAAATGAAAACGAAGAATGTTTCAAATTTGAAAAAATTTAAAAGAAGTAATAGAGACGTGGTTAAATAATTTTTTAAATAAAAATAATTTTAATCTTTAAAAAAAAAAAAGAAAATCACTTTGGCAGCTGAGAAGAAGATAGGTTAGAGTGGAGAGAGACTTAAGGCAAAGTGACCAACCCAAGAAAGCAACAACAGTCCCAAGTGTGAGGTGATGAGGGAATACATTAAGACAGTGGCTGTGTGAGCAGAGGGAAGGGGGACAATGGCAGAAATGACAAGATTCGACAAGAAGCTGAATATTTTGGGGGTTTTGAGTGAGGAGACCAGGAGTACACCATGGTTATAGGGAACAGGGAGCATGGTGTTACCCTCTATGGTAATAGAAAAGATGGTGAAGGGGTAAGATGAAATATAGCCAAGCTGCACCCCACAGTACATCCATACAGATCCAGAAAATGTACCAGACCAAATCCTGAGCAGAAAAATCTACGAAAAAAAAAATCACAGTTATTCTTTCCATCCCAGGTCAGCAAAAGGAAACAAACAGGTGTACAGACGTTGGGGATGGGGTCTAGCCAGGAATAGCTATGCAGCGCATTCCAGCACAGGGCAAGAAGAGGTCCCATGTCCGGTTCTATTGCCGGACCCCGAGCGAGCTCCTCTCGGTGGGTT
>NW_020954631.1:14610-21982 GCF_900497805.2 Vombatus ursinus | reverse complement strand
GGGGGGGGTGGCCATTCCCCCTCCCCGCATAGTGAGGCCCCCGTCTGTACTTCTTGTGGCACTAGGCATGGAGGCGGTTCGGGCTTCAGAGCAGCTGCCACTGTGGCGTACAAAGTGAAATCCCGGGGTATCAAGTACTCGGGATCCACGTGGTGAAAAGAGGACATTTGGGTGCCCACTACTTGCCATTCCGTTAGACCTACCCCTGTATGGGCGATCCAAGGGGAGACTTTCAGGATCTTTTCCACCCACGCCCTGCACTCCTTTATATGTATTTTTATGCCTGAACTCTTACACAACGTAAAGATCTGACATGCTAATACTCCCGTATCCTCCGGCTTAAACTGTTTCACTACTCTGTTTCCCATGTCTACTTCTAGGTGCCCCGTAAACCTAGGGCGTCTGACTCTTCCCCTCTTAGCTAAGGGGGCTTACCTCGCTCGGCGGGGACGGATGTCCCTGTTCGGGCGCCAGCTGTCCGGTTCTATTGCCGGACCCCGAGCGAGCTCCTCTCGGTGGGTTCCGCTTCGGACGTCTCCGGATTCCCTCCCCGGGGGACGGCGGGCAGGGACTCAGTCAGACACTGCTTCGGGAGGCATATGTTTTATTAATTGCGGAGGAATCCCCCGAGCAAGCTGGGGCGTTGGTCTATATAGGGTCTGTCTTCCGGGTGGCCACCCCAATCCGCCCCGAGGGCGAAACCTGCCACCTGTATGGAGCAAAGAGTCTCGCCCAATCCCATCCTTACACGTACCCCGTGTAGGGAGCCGTGTCTTTCTGGGATTGGGGGCTCTCACCTCCCAGGGAGGTTCCTATCCGCTCAGGCGTCTAGGGCCGACCGCCCCTAACAGTCCCAGATCCTGACCTTGTGCAGGAGCCTAGGAATAGGCAACTCTGTTGCTCGCTACCCAGTTCTGGGTCAGATTCTGGGTAGACCGAGGAAAACTGCAGCTAGGGGTGGTGTTTCACAGAGAGGAACAGTTGTGGACGTTAGACTAAGTACTGAGCAAGAAGCAAGTGTAGAAGCAATCAGCAACTATGTAGATTAGAATGGGATCTCGAGCCAAATCTGAAGGCAGCAGTAGAATAATCAGAACAGGAATCCCAGATTAAAAGGGAGCCTGCACTTCTCTCATTCTGAACCTACAAGGCTTTCAAGTTGGCTAATAGTGTCTGAGTCCAACCACAGGCAAGCCAATAGATCTGTTGCTCAGACTCAAAGCCGGGTCAGGAATTTGCAGAGCTCAGACAAGGAAGGAACTGATCAGCTTTTGCCGTGGATCAGACCATTCTGGAAACACTGAAAACCTGAAGGTCCTCAACCTGAGCTGTCCTTGAGAGCCTGGAATAACACAACACTCGATACCCCAAGAAAGCAGCGACAAGAACCTAGAGGACATGAGGTCAGCCCAAATATTCTCTCCAGAAGTTCACGGAGCCCAGCCCTACTATCAAGTCCAAAGTCAGGAAATAGGCTGGAAGAATAAACAAACAAAAAAGAATCTCACTATAAAAAGCTATTACAGTGGCAGAGACACTCAAGACACAAATCCAGAAGACAATGACTCCAAACTTGCATTAGCAAAGCCTCAAAGAAAAACACAAGTTGGGTACAAGTTCAACTAGTATTCCTAGAACAGATGAAGCCAGAGTTTTAAAAAGTTTTTAAATGTTTTTTATAAATTAAATGAAAGCACTAGAAAATAGAAAATAAAATTGGAAGAGTAATGAGAGATATGGAAGAAAGAATTGGCAAAGTAATTAACTACTTGGCAAAAGAGGTACAAAACCTTACCCAAGCAACAAATTCCTTTAAAATTAGAATGGACCAAATAGAAGATAATGATTCCATGAGACAACAAGAAATATTAAAATAAAGCTAAAAGAACGGAGAAATAGAAGGAAATGTAAAGTACCTCTAATTTTTTTTTTTTTTTATTAAGGCAATTGGGGTTAAGTGACTTGCCCAGGGTCACACAGCTAGCGAGTGTCAAGTGTTTGGCCTGAGGCTGGACTTGAACTCAGGTCCTCCTGACTTCAGGGCCAGTACTCTATCCACTGCACCACCTGGCTGCCCCCTAAAGTACCTCTAGCAAAAACAACTGACACGGAAAACAGATTAAGGAGAGATCATTTAACAATCATTTGGCTACCTGAAAGCCATGACCAAAAGAGAGCCTAGACATAACTCAAAAAATCATAAAACTGCCTTGATCTCTTAGAATCAAAGGGCAAAATGGAGACAGAAAGAATCCACCTCCTGAAGGAAACTCCAAAATGAAGACTCTGTGCTTAGTGGGATAGCAAATCATTAGAGAGGGTTAAAGGATCACCTTGCTGCAGTGAAGCCAGTAAGCATGGTGTTGAGATTTTCTCCAGCTCCATTCAGCAGCATGAGAGTAGTAATGAAGGAGGCAGGTGGTAGGCATAGTCCACAGCTGGGTTTGGCAGATTGTGACTGAATAAGTGGTTAAGAAATTTGAGAGTGAAAGAAAATGTCAAATTGGATAGGAATGGCATTGGAGGCTTGAGTAAAGAAGTGATTTGGAACAGTTTCTCTAGAGTGGGTAATAGGGAATCAGTCTAAGGGGAAAAAAAAAAAGGGTTTTCCATGCATTGGAGATGGCCCAGTTCAATTCTGTTGGCATGGTTTTGGAGTGGACCCAGTTGTCATATTTTCATGACTTTCTCTAGTTATGCCTAGAAGTTTAGGAATAGAAAGCAGACTGGGTAATGCAGGGTTGGAGATTAGCAACAATGGACTACCAGGTAATGTGGGATTCAAACTGGTGAATTATCAGATCAAAACAGTGAAGAGAAGGAAATGAGGCTAGAGCAAGGATAATGGACTGGGAGGCACTGGATGTGTGGTGAGAATTAAGATATATTTAGGAGGAATGAGGCAGGAGAAATGGAAAGACTAGAGGTTATTATCGCAAAAGAGAAATTCACAGTTTGAAGATCACTGAGGTAGCACAGGTAACTTGGGAAAGTGAGGTCTACTTTAAAAGAGTAGGGCTGCCTGATTCTCCAGCAACCTTGAGTCCTTTCCCCTTTGGAGTGGTACCCAGGTTTATACCCTAAGTCTAGAGGAAGGTACAGGCTTACTGGTGAGTAAAGGACAGTTAGTTGTCTTGTTCATTTATGGGCTTCAATGCAAACCCTCTTCATTTTTCTCAGATTATATTCAGTGTTCTGTTACCGTGAGTGCTAGTATGTTCTATTATTCCTGTGGAAAACCCTGGATGAAGGCACAAATCAGATGCTGGTTTTCACAGAGTAGACTCTGGGTTAGAGCAAGGTGAGCCAGATTAACAGACACCCCCCAAGAACTGTTTCCCATGGCTTTGGGTCACACATTACAACCTAAGAAAGAACTTGGACAGGACCATTATATCCTGGGCTGCAGAGTAAGTGATCCCTTCCTAAGAATTGACTAGGTTTGTCTCCCTCTCCTCCCTCTCAGGATCCTTCATCTGCTAAGGCTGATGCTATATTCGGGCATGGGATGGCCAACGTAACCACAGTGGGTGGAAAAGCACAGTCTATATCTGACCTAGTGCATCCCACCTCCTTACCTCTTCCCTGGTTCCTGGAGCCAGGATGGCAAAGCACCAGTCAGCAACTAGACATTGTAGCAACTTAACCCAGCAGCGTGCCCTTTTTGCCCAACTGTTCCTCCCAGGACTTGACTTTGGCTAATGAGCAACATTTTTTGGCACTAGGGGCTGGAATGGGCCCAAGGAGCATAATCACTCCCAAGTGATGTGTGAGAAGTGATTTTCTTTTATATTAATAACCAGTTATTAATTAGGAACCCAGCTGTTTATTTCCTCATTTAGGGACCAGCCCCTGTAGGTCAGCCAGTCTCTGAAGGACAAGATGAGATTGGCCTAATCCTCGGGCTACGTGCTCTTCAATCTTTTTGGGGGTTTTTCTTTTTTTTTGGCTAGGCAATGGGGTTAAGTGACATGCCCAGGGTCACACAGCTAGTAAGTGTCTGAGGTGGGATTTGAACTCAGGTCCTCCTGACTCCAAGGCCGGAACTCTATCCATCGCGCCAGCTAGCTGCCCCTGGCTTGCCTGTTGGATATCCCAAACTAGATGTCCAGTAGACATCTTAAATCTAGCATATCCAAAAAGAACTCATTATCTTTCTTCCCCAGACCCTCCCTCCATCCTAGGAAGGATTTTCCCTATCATCACAGGCATGGGGGCAGCGAGGTGGCGCTCTGCAATCTTGGGCAGAACCCCAACAGACTTGGAGACTTTATTTCTGTTTAGAGTATAAACAGAATCTAATCTAGGTGAATTCCAGCCTCAAAGCATTAAGCCCATGTCCTTGTACCCCTTCGTTAGAGTTTAGGGTAACCCAGCTCACGAAGGAGAAAATCAGCCAGAGTGGACTGAGTAGAGATGGATTCCTTTGTCCACATTGCTGGAGGTAGCTGAGTCTCATGATGAAACCACATGCTCAGAAGGACTTTTAGCCCACCTCCTCATTAACTGTTCATCAATCGTGGTTGATTTCTCTTGCCAGGGGCATTCCCTTTCAAAAAAAAAATTTAAGGCATTCAGTGTCTTCATTAGGTGGCTTTGGTCATTGAGGAAGGTGATCATCAATTTGTTATTAGCTAGCCTATTTAATAAATTGATTATTAATTACCCAGAAACTCTGTCTCTTGGGATTTTCATTTGTCACAGGTGAAGATAAAAGAGGAAAGGTAAAGGAAAGCATCTTGGAAGAAGAAGGCCAGGCAGTATTTTAACCATAAGAAGAATCCTCGGAAGAATCTAGTCTGGCCAGAAGGGGGAAAGTTTGGGAGAATCATTGAAGATAAAGAGGGAGAAGAGAAGCAGCATATTCTTGTGAAGAGAGTACTTGAGTTCTGAGTCAAGAGGGATCTCATCTCTTGTCTCTGACATGTCCAAGTTGTTCATCCTGAGTCTCGTTTCCCTCGTTGGTAAAATCTGGGGGTGAGGGGAGGGTATAATGCTACTTGCACTATGGAGCTCAAATATAAATTGGACCAGTAGGAAGGTCAAGACCGAGCTGCAGAGAAGCCTTAGAGTACAAGCAGGTGTCAGCCTCCAATCTACGGGCAAAAAGAGGCCTTCCCCAAGAAACTCCACAAGGGGAGGCCAGAGCCACAGGAGGGTCCAAGTGTGACACACTGTAAAATAAGATGATGAGTTCAGATCTGGCATATAGGAGGCTCCAGGGACACTGCTAAAGCTCTATGCTTGGGAGATGGGGGCCCTGAGAGGGGTCAGACCCCACCTAAGAAGAAAAGAAAGTCATTAGGATAAGATGGGAGTGGGGCATAGAAATACAGCCAAAGCAGAGGAAGAGAACAGAGTTCTTTATTCAAAAGAGCATACCGGAGGGCCCCCCATCGTTGTGATGGGGCCAAAAGGCCAAACACTGCCTCTCCAGGCTAGGTTCAGACCAGGCTGCAGCTCCCTCCTGGGGCAAGTGGGTGAGCTCCCTGTGAGGCTCTAGGACAAGACTGAGACACGTTTCCCTGGACTGCGGTCAATACTGGCCTCCTAATAATGATAAAAAAAATTAGGCTCCTTCTCCCAGGGCCTTGGGGGGCTCCCCAACAGGCTAAAGACCAAAAAATGGATAAGGATCCCCTTGGAACAAACTTCTAGTAACATCCCTGCTTATTGATGTCTCTGGGACTTTCTCTTTTCTGATCCTCAGAGGATTCCTGAGTAACCTGGAAAGAAAAGTCTCCCTATCCTGGCTTCTCTGGGGTCCTTACCTCTGACAGGGCCCCCTCAGCAACCACATCACTGCCCCCTTCAGCAGCTGTCTCTATGTTGCTCCCCTTGGACCCTCTGATATCACGTTGGCCACCAGCTTCCAGCTCCATCTTTAGTCTGGCAGGGGAGAGGTTAGAAAGGTCAAGGTCAGGGTGGGAGGGACATTAGGAGGCTGGGCCAGAGAGAGACCCAAATATGCACGCGCACGCACACACACGCACACACACACACACACACACACACACACACAGAAAGTGACCCAGAGAAAGGAAAAAACAGACACCAACTATGAGAAATAAGAGGGACAAAGACACACAGAGAAAAGCACATGCCAAAATGAAGAGACACACAGATCCAAAAAGAGAGATATGCACCAAGGTAAAGAGAAACCTAGAAATAGGGAGGGGTGAAGGGGCACAAACAAAACTCATGTCAGAATATCAAAGGAACTAATGAAGAAAAAATGCAAAGGAAGGAGGTTTAGCAGTACCAGATCTTAAACTATAAGGCAATAATTATCAAAACCATCTGGTACCGGCTAAGCAATAGAAAGGTAGATCAGTGGAACACAGTAGACATACAGTCTACAGCAGCAAACGAATATATTAACCCAGTGTCTGACAAGTGTCAAAACTTAAGGTTTTGGGATAAGAATTCATCATTTGCTAAAATTTGTTAGGAAAGCTGGAAAACAGCCTGGCAAAAATTGGGCATAGCCCGATATCTTACAGATTTACCTCATTTACCAAGATAAAGGGCAAAATGGATATATGACATAAAGGGAGATATCATAAGAAAATTAGAAGAACATGGAATATATTACCTATCAGACCTAGGGATAAGAGAACAATTTATGAATAAACAAGGGATAGAGAGCATTGTGATGTATAAAATGGATAAGTTCAGTGACATTAAATTAAAAAGGTTTTGTACAAATAAAGCCAATGTAGCCAAGATCAGAAGGAAAGCAGAAAATAGGGGTAAGATTTTTATAGACAGTTTTTAAGATAAAGGTCTCATATCTCAAATATTTTGTCAGATTTATAAGAATATGGAATCATTACCTAATGGATAAATGGTCAAAGGATCTGAACAGGCAGTTTTTCTTTTTTTTTTTTTCTTTCTGGTTGGGCAATGGGGCTTAAGTGACTTGCCCAGGGTCACATACCTAGTAAATGTTATGTGTCGGATTTGAACTCGGGTCCTCCTGAATCCAGGGCCGGTGCTCTATCCACTGTGCCACCTAGCTGCCACTTCTTTTTTAAATTAATTTATTTATTTTTAGTTTTCAACATTCACTTCCCTAAAATTTTGAGTTCTAAGTTTTCTCCCCCTTCCTCCTCCCCAAGACGTCCTGCAATCTGATATAGGCTATACATATACATTCATATTAAACATATTTTCACATTAGTCATGTTATAAAGAAGAATTAGAACCAATGAGAGAAACCACAAGAAAGAAGAAACAACAACAACAACAACAAAAGAGAGCAAATAGTCTGCTTCGATCTGCATTCAGGCTCCATAGTTTGTTTTCTGGATGTGGACAGCATTTTCCACCATAAGTCCACTGGAATTGTCTTAGATCACTGACTTGCTGA
>NW_020954631.1:7036-14497 GCF_900497805.2 Vombatus ursinus | reverse complement strand
GTTCAGCCATTCCCCAATGGATGGGCATCCTCTCAATTTCCAATTCTTTGCCACCACAGAATGAGCTGCTACAAATATTTTTGTACATATGTGTCCTTTTCCAATTTTTATGATCTCTTTGGGATACAGACCTAGAAGCGGTACTGCTGGGCCAAGGGATATGCACAGTTTTATAGCCCTTTGGGCATAGTTCCAAATTGAAACAGGCAGTTTTTTGATGAAGAAATCAAAACTACGTATAGTCATATGAAAAAATGCTCTAAATCATTATTGATTAGTGAAATGCATACTAAAACAACTTTGAGATATCATCTTATACCTATCAGATTGGCTAAAATGATAGAAGGGGAAAGCAAAAAAAATGTTGGAGGGGATGTGGAAAAATTGGGCCACTAATTCACTGTTGGTGGATCTGTGAACTGATCCAACCATTTTGGAGAGCAGTCTGGAATTATTCCCAAAGAGTTATAAAACTGTCAATACCCTTTGACCCAGCAATACCACTATTTCGCCTGTTTTTCCAAGGTGAAAAAGAAAAGAATCTATACGTCCTAAGATATTGATAGCAGCTCTTTCTGTGGTGGCAAAGAACTGGAAATTGAGGGGATGCCCATCCATTGAGGAATGGCTGAACAAGTTGTGGTATATGATTGTAATGGAATTCTACTGTCCTATAAGAAATGACGAGCTGACATTGTGCAATGATCAACTATGATTTACTTAGCTTTTCTCAGCAATACAATGATCCAAGACAATTCCAAAGGACTTATAATGGAAAATGTTATCCACATCCAGAGAAAGAACTGAATGCAGATCGAAGCATACTATTTTCACTTTTTTGTGTTTTTTTTCCCTTTTTGGTCTGTTTCTTCTTACACAATATGACTAATATGGAAATATATTTTACGTGATTGCATATATATAACCTATATCAAACTGCTTACCATCTTAGGAAGGGAGGGAGGAAATTTGGAACTCAAAATTTTATTAAAAAAAAAAGAATGTTAACAGTTGTCTTTGTTATTAGAAATGTAATTGGAAATCTAATTGGAAAAAATAAAATACTATTTAAAAGAAAAAAGAAATGATGAGCTGGTTGATTTTAGAAAAATATGGAAAGACTTACATGAAATAATGAAGAGTGAAATGAGGAGTACCAAGAGAGTGTTGTGCACAGTAACAGCAATATTGTTCTAAGAACTTTGGATGACTAAGTCATTTTGAGTATTATAAATACTCAAATCAACTCCAAAGGACCTATGAAGGAAGATGCTGTCCACCTCCAGAGAAAGAACTGATAAATGGAAGCATACATAGTACGGTTTTACATATATACATATACATATATGTGTGTGTGTCTAATGGTAGCATTTTCGAAGGCAGGGTGGGAAGAGAGAGGGAGAAAAAAAATAAAAAGTACATAGCAGAGAACCAAAGAAAACTTAGAAGGAAGCACACAAAAGCAGGGTACCTTTCAGAATGATGTGTAGAAAAAAGAGACAGTGGATAGCGCACTGGCCCTGAAGTCAGGAGGACCTGAGTTCAAATCTGGCCTCAGACACTTGACACTTACTAGCTGTTTGACCCTGGGCAAGTCACTTAACCCCAATTGTCTAAAAAAAGAAGACGAAAGAGACAGCTACACACAGTGAGACATGCAGATTGAGGGGGCAAATATACACAGACAGACAAATAGGGTAAGGTAGGGTTCAAGAGAGAACACGCAAAGTTAGAGAGTCATACAGGTTTAGATGGGAAAGCACACATTAAGAGTCACAGAGGGCTGAGGAGAGTAGCCTGAATCCAAAGAGTCAATCACACAGGAAGAGAAAAGATTTAGAGGGAGAGTCACACACATAGGATTGGATAAAGATACATCCAAAGATAGTCGGAGACACAAACACAAGGTTGGGGGGGGGCAGCACACAGAGACACCAAGGGATAGAGAATCACACATATGGAAGGGGACTCAAACATAGAGACAGAGACACACAGAAGAGGGAGAGGGAGACAGAGACCTACAGATAGTGAGAGAGAGAGACAGAGAGAGAGAGAGAGAGAGAGAAACATAGAAAGAAACAAAATCACCAAAAACAAACAAACAAAAAAACAACAACCCAGAAGCAGAGACAGAAACTGAAACCCCAAAAAAGACAAAGAATCAGAGAGCAATACAAAGGAAGAGGGAGAAAGAGAGAGTGAAAGAAGGCAAAGGGCAGACCCCTCAGGTTGCCTGCTCCTCATGATGAAGATGGGATCTGAAGCCCTAAAAGGAAAAGCCCTGGACTTTCCCACATAGCCAAATCTCAGGCCTAAGGCTATAATCCTATCCTCTGACCTTTTCTTATTGCCTACACCCAATCTCCCAATTCTCTGTTACTCTTAATTGAGCCTAGCCCTATATTGTCTATTACCTCCCTATGGCCCCCAGCCACTTCCCACCTTTGATCCTATCTAGACCCCATTCTACCTCCTCCAGTCACCCCAGTCTACTGGCTACTCCCATCAAGATCCTCCCTAGACCCCCTTCTCCCGGACCCTCTCCTCCAGTCACCCCAAATAACTTGGCCACTCCCAGATACCTCCCACAGTCTTTCTGTATATAAGGTCCATCTTGTCTCCATTAAGGTGCTCAGATTCTTTAGGAGTCTAGCCAAACAGGCCAGCTAGGTGGTGCAGTAGATAGAGCTCCAGCCTTGGAGTCAGAAGGACCTGAGTTCAAATCTGACCTCAGACCCTTGACACTTACTAGCTGTGTGACCCTGGGCAAGTCACTTAACCCCGATTGCCTCACCAAAAAAAAAAAAAAGGAGGAAAAAAATAAAAGTCTAACCAAGGGCTCACAAATGTTCAGACTCCTTAAGAGTCTGGCCAATATGGCAGACCGTTAACAAACCTTGTCTCTGACTTAAAGAAGGTTTGAGTTGAATTCATTCGGGCAGGACCTGTATGTTGTGATTTTGGGGTCTCAGCACCCCTAAACCTCAACACTGGGGGGCCTGTCCAAGTTCACCTGTAGTACTTCTGCTGCAGCTGGTGGTAATGCTGAGAGGCTGCCTCCAGGAACTGCATGGCCTTCTTGTTTTCCTCCTCAAACAGGTGCCTGGAAAAGTTGGCCCTAGCGTCAGCACCACCCTGTACCTTCCCTGACCTTCCCAGCCCCAATCAGTCTTCCCCCTGCCTCACATGGCAGCAGCAGCTTCCTCACTGCGAAGGAAGGTGTCCACACTGTGGACAGCCAGAGCCTCAGCCTTGGCCTTGGGGTGAGGCAGTCCAGGTAGTTGTTTCTCCATGGCATCCAATTTCTCCTGAATTAGCTTTTCTGTTTACCAGGAAACGAATTTCAGGTGTCTCCTCATAGATTTCAAGGCTTTCCCACTCCCCATTTGATGTTCTGCTAACAGCCAGCTTCCCCTCAGTGGTCTCTCGGAATAGGTGGCCACCCAGCCTCAGGCTTGCAAGTTCCCAGGGATAAGGAGCTCCCAAATGCACAAGGGGATTCCATTCATCTGTTCCTCCTCCATCACTCCCTCTGTCCCTCACCCAAAGACCCTTACCCTCCAGTAGAAGCTGTTCCTTGCTACTGGCTGTACTGTTGATTTCTTGAGCCAGCGTCTCTGGTGTCTAATAAAAGGGAGGGCAGTTGGATGTAAGGTTCCTTCCTTCCTCTGAAATTCCCCCCAACTCAGATTACAGAATCTCAGAGTTGGAAGGGACCTCACAGGCCATCTTATTCTACCAATACCTAAATAAGAATCCCTTTTGCACAGTGTGACCCTGGGCAAGTCACTTAACCCCGCTTGCTTCCCCCCAAAAAAAGCAAAAAAGAAGAAGAAGAAGAAGAAGAAGAAGAAGAAGAAGAAAGAATCCCTTCTGCAAACCAGTCTGCACTTGATAACTTCCAGTAAAAGGAGACATATTTCCTTATACGAAATGCATCTAGGCTAGGCCTTCATTGGACGGGCTACCTGCTTCACTTAGTGACTCAATATGACCTCCTACTACTGTCCCCATTCATCTTCTGCTCCAGCTGGAATAGACCTTCACTGCCACCCCCACCCTTCCCAATCATGTTGGTTTCTGCCTCTGTACCTTTGCTCTCATGTTCCCGTACCCACCATGACCTGAAATGCTTTCCACCCCATTTCTCTGCTGCTTTCAACCCTAGAATCTCCCTCACATTCAATCCCCATACATCCTTGTGCTTCCCCATCAGCTCCTCTAGCTGCTCTTCAAAGTCCAACCTGGGAAAAGAAAAGCAGAGAATGTACCCACACCCTCCAAACTTACTTTCCCTAATTCCAGTCATTGTTGCTTACAGAGGCCCCACCTCTTCTTAGATCGTTTCCATATACTGAACTTCACAGTTGATCATTTCCAGTGTCACTAAATTTCAGGACTGAAAAGGTACTTAACCAGCAATAGTTTAACCCTCTCATTTTATAGTCGGGGAAACCGAGGTCCAGGGAAGTGGAGGGAAGGGATTCTCTTAAGGCTTCCTAGTGAGTCAGTGGCAGAACCAGGATAAGACCTCAGGTCTCCTGTGTCTCAGTCTCAGATTCTGCATTGTCGATAGCACTCTGAGCCTTGGTACAAGCTGTTTAAAATGAGTCAGTACATTGCTGTGTAAGCTGAAGCGAGTCCCTCCCCTACCGTCCCAGTCTCTTCCCTTCCCAGCAGTTCAGGTTCCTGTTTGGGGCTCAATCTCCTCAGAGAGAAGGGCCACATCTGTCTATTTCCCTTTTGCCCCATTCCACGCAGGGGCTCCACCTGTCAGTAAGGGGGCTAGACTTGACTGCCTGTTTGGTATCATGGACCCTTCTAGCTCTAAGATTCTGTGGTTTTCAATCCAGTTTGCAACTGAATTCAGAGGGTATCGAATGCCAGCATAAAACTGAAAGAGGAGGCTTTACCTTTGCTTCCTCCTTCTTAGCTTCTCTTCCTGAATCTTAGAATTCAGATCCGCTATCTTCCGGATGCAGTCCTGAGACATAGCCTGTAGACTTGGAGGGGAAAGAAGGGACGAGGACGGGGTGGAAGGAGACGGGTGTGGAGAAGGCAATTTAACCCAAACTTACCCTCTTAGTCTCAGAGTTCCTTACACACACACACAGACACACACACACACACACACTCCATCCCACTCCTTCCAGCTCTAACCTGCTGTGAATCTCTAAACTATTACAGAGGTATTTTGTTTTGCCGGCAAGTTGTGTCCCTGTCAAACTTGTTCTGAATTGTGCCTCATATTAGAGAAGAGAATTTCTCTGTTATTGGGCAAGGGACTGGATTCAACGTTCTCTAAGCCCCATTTCGGCCTTGAGACTCCAGGAATCTGTGAATTCCATATTCTATAGAAATCCTGCCTTCTAAAAGAAGCCTTTCCCAACCCCTCTTAATTCTAGTGCCTTCCGTCTTTCAATTATTTCTATTCATCCTGTACATAACTTATTTGTACATATATGTTTGCATGTTGTTTCCCTCATTAGATTGTAAGCTTCTTGAGGGCAGGGACTGTCTTCTTTGCTTCTTTTTGTATCCGCAGTGCTTAGCCATAGTGACTGGCACATAGTAAGTGCTTAGTAAATGCTTAGTGCAGGGCAGCTAGGTGGCGGAGTGCATAGAGCACCGGCCCTGAGGTCAGGAGGACCTCAGTTCAAATCAGGCCTCAGACACTTGACTCTTACTAGCTGTGTGACCCTGAGCAACTCACTCAACCCCATTGCCTAGCAAAAAACAAAAAAAAAAGAAACAAAAGTAAATGCTTATTGCCTGCCTAACTCCGAGCTGTTGCAGGTCAGTAAGCAGAAGTAGAAAGGAACACCTATACTTAGAGGTTTATGTTCTCTTGAGTCCCGCTCCAAATTATGTCATATGTGAGAAGAGAATTCATCCTCCAACTGGGAGATTGGAGGGAATACCTTTGAAGGTCCCTACTGGCTCCCATGGACTGTGACTCGAAACCAACCCCTTCAAGAGACACAATGGGATTTTCATAAGGTCCTTTTAGAGCCGGAATTCTTCATTGTTTTTGGTCCTTACCCCTTGAGCTGTCAGATGAAGCCTATGGACACCTCAGAGTGTTTTAAAATAACTGAATTGTAATGTTGTATATCATCTAGAAGTTAGTGAAAGTAAAGATATACCTTTTTCCCATTCAAGTTCACAGACCCCTGGAATTTATCCGTGGAGCCCAGATTAAGAACCCCTATTCTCTAGTCCAGCTATTCTGGAAAGCAATTTGGAACTATGCCAAAAAGCTCTTCACCTGTGCATGCCCTAACCTGGCAGTACTGCTTCTAGGGTTATACCCCAATGAGATCAAAGACAGAGAGCAAAAGGCCCCACACGTACAAAACTATTTCGAGAAGCTCCATTTGTGGTGGCAAAGTCTTGGAAACTGAGGCAATGCCCATCAACTGGGGAATGGCTGAACAGATAATGGTAAAGGCATGTGATAAAATACCATGCTGCAGGAAATGACGAAGGGGATGCTTTCAGAGAATTCTGAGAAGACGTGTATGAACTGATTCAGAGGGAACTGAGGAGAACCAAGAGAACAATGTAGATAATAAAAACACTGTAGAGGCAAAGGATTTTGAATGATCAATGCAATGACCAACCACAATTCCAGAGGCATGGTGATGAGGCCTATTCCCCATCTCCTGACAGAGAGGTGCTGGACTCAAGTCCAGATTGAGACGGATTTTTTTATATGGCCAATGGGGAAATTTGTTTTGCTTGACAACACATATTTGGAATGAGGGCTTTGTTTTTCTTTCTTTATCAACAGGGGAGGTGAGAGTGACAAAAGGCAGATTTTTATCAACTGATTAAAAAAATAAAAATTTAGTTAAAAAACTCAAAAGCCCTGTTCTAGGATTTAACTTCCATCAAATGGCTAATAGGTCAGGTCTGGTGGAAGAAGGTGGAATGCCCCATGACTTAGCACTACCTCACCAGAAGCCAGATCTAATCCTTGCTTCTTGGCTCTTTCTGAAAGAATACAAACCACTTACCTCTGGATTTTGTTTTCTTCCTCGTTGCAGCGCTGTTGAAGGAGTTTCAGGGTTTCTATGATGAGAAAGAGAGGCCAATGGGAGGCTAACGCAACATTCAAAATGGCACCTGTAGGATATGGCTCAGCCTCAACAGCTTCCAGACAAGGGAAGAAGTTCCCCATCCCAGGAGACTTACCTTGCTTCATGCTCAAGATGTCCTCCAGATGGGTCTTTTCCGTGTTCACTGCAAGGGGCAGATATTTGACTGAGTGTCTTCCTCACCTCCATTTTGTACAGCCTACACTCAATGAGGTGGCAGTGACCCCTTTAATTTAGAGATGGGGAAAACTGAGAGCCAGAAAGGGAAAAGCAAGGGGCAGCTAGGTGGCGCAGTAGATAGAGCACTGGCCCTCGATTCGGGAGGACCTGAGTTCAAATCCACCCTCGGATACATAACACA
>NW_020954631.1:388-6995 GCF_900497805.2 Vombatus ursinus | reverse complement strand
TACTAGCTGTGTGACCATGGGCAAGTCACTTAACCCCATTGCCTAGACCAAAAAAAAAAAAAGAGGGCCAGAAAGGGAAAAGTAAGTAGTTGCCTGAGGTAGTATCAATCAATAAACATTTATTAAGCACCTACTACATGCCAGGCACTGTGCTGTGTAAAGAGGAGTTTTAGTTTACAACTCTAGCATTGACTTACAGTGTTATCTTAAGTAGGTCCCAAACCTTCCTTAGATTCCAGTTTCCCTCATTAATTTTAAAAAAAAAAGTTGCACTAGATAATCACCAAAGGCTCTTCTAGCTCTGACATTCTCTGGGTCTATGAACCGAAAAAGGTCAACAAATAGGGATTATACTCGGGGGTTTATTTCCTTAACTCTTGTTCCAAGCTAGATTATAAAATCTAAAAAATTTGAGAGGGTGCTTCATCAGGCACAGGGTTGAATTAAATGATTTCATACGCCTTTCCAGCTTCACTGCTCTGTGATTCTATTATGGTGATTTATGGTCCACCTCTCCTCACTACCATGTCAAATGCTTAATTTAACCCCTATTTCATTCCAGTTACTATTATTCAGTTTAGTGTAATTCCATAGGGGTAGTAATTATTGTTGGTATGCTTGTCTATTAATATATATTTAGTCAATTAATATTAGTACATATTTTACATATTTAGGGATAATTAGATACGGTTGGACAGATTCTTTCTTACAAGAAAGAAGTGGCCTTGTAAACCGGAGTTTAAAGTTCTGATTATATCGGGCCTCAGAGCTTTGAACTGTGGGCTGTAAATTCAATTCCTTAACCACAGGAAGCTAACTAGAGGACCTCCACCCTTTATTGCCTGATGAGTAAGTGACCAAGCCCAGCACGGCTGAGATGTCCTAACAATATGGAAAATCCCGCAGCGTCCTTTCGTCCCTCCAGCCTTCATTATCCCTCTCTACTGCCCAACACGAGAAACAGCTTTGGCACTTGGCCAATGGGCAGGTGACTAAATGTACATGGAGAGACAAGCATAAGAGAAATAATCACTACCCCTATGGAATTTCACTAAGCTGAATAATACTGATCAGAATAAAATGGTGCTTAAATTAATCATTTGCCACACTACATAGCATAGAGCCCTGGTACAGAGAAGATATAATGATGAGGACCTGAGTTCAAATCTAGCCTCAGACCAAACACTTGACACTTACTAGCTGTGTGACCCTGGGCAAGGCACTTTACCCCAATTGCCTAATAAACAAAACAAAACGAAACAAAACCATAAACGGGGAGCCTCATATGGGTTGAGAGCTACAAATGCCTCTGGGGATGGGGCAATCCTGGGACCACAGAAGTGCTGAGCTCCACGAGGATGACCTACATTCATCTAGTTCTTTCTTCAATGCTTCCCTTTCAGCCTGGCTTTTCCGAAGCTCCTCATTTGCAGTTTTGTGGGCTAGAGAAAACACAGACCGAGGAAGAGATTTATGAGTTAAGGTCCTAGCCTAGACTGCCCTCAAATGGTTGGGGGATGCTAAGACCACTATTTGACAGAGGAGGCGATCAAGACTCAATAAGGGAAAGGGACTTTCTCAAGGTCACCTGCCAAATGAGAATTGTAGGAGTTAAGGTTAAGAAATGTTTTCTTGAATCCTAGGCAATAGAGTACCTTCTCTTCCATCCTCTTTGTCCACCCTTCAAGGTCCAGCTCCAGTGTGACTCCCCCTGGGACATTTTCCCCAGCTACCCTAGACTGACCAGATTTCATCCTCCTCTGACGGAAGAGAAAGGAGGGAGGGTAGAAAGAATGTCAGGCTTCTTGAGGGACTTGAAAGTTCTACTTAGCAGCCTGAGCTCCCCGAAGGTTTAAGGTTTGGACCTTCCTTGCTCCTTAGCTCACCTCGCTGCAGTTCATTAATCACATTCATCATTTCTTCAGTTCTGGGATTATGGCTCTCTGTTGTGGGAGGAGAGAAAAGTTAGGCCTTTGGGTTAATAACATCGAACATATACAGAGGCCTTAGGGTTTGCAAAACACTGTAAGTGCTACCTTACTGGGTCCTCACAACAACCCTAGGAGATCGGTGCCATTATGATAACTGCCATTTTACAAAAACTGAGGAGGGAGAAGTAAAGTAATTTGCCCAAGGTTCCATAGGCTGTGTTTGAACTCAGGAAGATGAGTTTTCCTGACAGTACCACAAAAAACAAACAAACCCCAATGCTCCTCAGGGTTGTGTATGGGATTTGGAATCAGAAGACTCAGGCTCGAATCCTAAGTCCTGGAAGCTGTCACTAAAGGAGAGTGAAGACGACATATTTATTCATTAGGCAAATGACTGATGAGAATGTCTGTTTTTCCCATTTCCTCTTTTTCTTCCAAATACATGCTTTTACTGATTCCATGCAATCTGCCTAGTTTCTCGTTAGTTCCATAATAACAGGGTGATGTTACATGTAGTCCATGGGCAGTCAGCACTGGCTGGCCCACAAGCAAACAGGCATTGGAGTGTATCAGAGGTTCTCAACCTGGGGTCTGTGAACTTGTCTTTTAAATGTTTTGGTAACTATATTTCAATATGATTAGTTCCCTTTTTAATTCTATATATTTGATTTTATACATTTAAAAACCTTCTGAAAAGGGGTCCATAGGTTTCACCAGACTGCTACAGGGGTCTGTGACACAAAAAAGGTTAAGGACCCTTGGACCACTGAGCTATAACATCTTGATTCCCTGTTGTTGTTGTCCAGCCATTTTTTCAATTGTGTCCAACTCTTCATGACCCTATTTGGGTTTTCTTGGCAGAGATACTGGAAGGGTTTGCCATTTCCTTCTCCAGCTCATTTTACAGATGAGGAAACTGAGGCAAACAGGGTGAAGTGACTTGCCCAGGGTCACAAAGCTAGGAAGTGTCTGAAGTCGGATTTGAACTCAGATCTTCCTGACTCCAGGCACCCTATCCACTGCTCCACCTAGCTGCTCATTTCCTGTGACCATCCACAAATCACCATGGGCCTGTTTGTTTCCTTCCCTGTAAAGTAAACATGAGCAAAAGCTCTAAAAGCCTTGAAGTCGCTAAGCCCCTGCCCCTAGAAACTGATACTAGTCCTGTCTGTTAAATGGGGGTGACTGGATTACAAGGTCTTTTGGGTCCAATTCAGCTATAAGAGCCTATGATTCCTTACGATCTTGGGCACATCAACCTCCCTTCTAGAAAGACTTCCTTAGAACTTTAAGGTCACTCATGAGCCAGCACTAATTCCTCAGGGGCTTGGGTTGATTTTTGAGGAGGATTTTTTTCTGATAAGTATACCTCTAGGCTTCAGTTTTCCTACCTATAAAATGAGAAAGTTGGCTTTAGTGATCTCTAACATCTTACTTGTCTCCTGAGGAACCTGTATGTAGGTCAAGAAGCAACAGTTGGAATCAAACATGGAACAACTGATTGGTTTAAGATTGGAAAAGAAGTTGTATACTGTCTGTATAGACAGGGCTGTATGCTGTCACTTTATTAATTTGGCTTACGTGCAGAGTACATCATGCAAAATGCCAGGCTGGCTAAATCAAAAGGCAGAATTAAGGTTGCTGGGAGAGTTATCAATAATCTCAAATGTGCAGATGATACCATTCTGATGGCAGAAAGTGAAGAGGAATTAAGCCTCTCGATGAGGGTAAAAGAGGAGAGTGTAAAAACTGGCTTTGAACTTTTTTAAAAATTTTTTTTTAATTTTTAGGCAATTGGGGATAAGTGACTTACCTAGGGTCACACAGCTAGTAAGTAGTAAGTGTTCAATCTGAAGTCGGGATTTGAACTCAAGTCCTCCTGACTTCAGGGCGGGTTCTTTATCCACTGTGCCACCTAGCTGCCCAGGCTTGAAACTTAATATGAAAACAAACAAACAAACAAACAAACAAACAAACATTCATCATAGCAACTGGTCCCATGACTGCCTGGCAAATATAAGGAGAAGAAATGGAAGCAGTGTCAGATTTTGTATTCTTGGGCTCAAAGATCACTGCACATGGTGACAGGAGCCAGGAAATTAAGACACTTGCTCCTCGGAAGGAAAACTATGGCAAATCTGAACAGCAGACTACAAAGCAGAGACATCACCTTGCCGACAAAGGTCTGTAGAGTCAAAGGTATGGCCTTCCCAGTAGCAATGTAGGCTGGGAGAGCTGGACTTTAAGGAAAGCCGAGCGTCACAGAATCAACGCTTTTGAATCGTGGTGCTGGAGAAGACTTCAGAGAGTCCCTGGGACAGCAAGAAGGTCAAATCAGTCAATACTTTAAGAAATCAATTCAGGCTATTCACTGGAAGGTCAAATACTGAAGCTGAAGGTTAAATCTTTTAGCCACATAATGAGAAGATGGGACTCATTGGGAAAGATCTTATGGTGGGAAAAACTGAAGGCAAAAGGAGAAGGACATGACAGAAATGGATAGGGAATGTCGTAGAAGCAACCAACGTGAGCTTAGACAGACTTCAGGAGATAGGGGAGGATAGAAGGGCCTGGTGTGCTCTGGACCATAGGGTCACAAAGAGTCAGATACAACTGAACAACAACAACAAACACCCTTTCAACTCTGAAGTCCTACAAAACTGTACCTCATTCATCTGATAATAATAGCTCACATTTTTATAGTGCCTTAAGGTCTGTCAAGAGCTTTACATATATTATCTCATTTTATTCTCGCAACAACCACGTGAAGCAGGTGCTATTATTTTCATCCCCTTTTTATAGGAAAGGAAATGAAGACTAAGAGGAGCTCAATGACTCCTCCCTAGTGTCTGAGGTAATATTAGAACCCAGGTCACTCATGTCCCCAAGTCAAAAATCTCCCTCCCTCCATCATGTTGCCTCTGATATGGAAAGAGAGTCAGCCTCACATCGTGCTCAGCTGAGGCCCTCTGCTCCCACTGCTCTTTTGCAATGCTTCCCCCTACTTCTCTTTTGGCCAGGCTTCCCCTTCAACAGCCTCCAGATCTATGGTTCCTTCTGACTTGAAATCCTGTGCAATGTGGAGGACCCTTTGATGGTCATTCAGGGGCTCAGATGTCAAGATCTGTCACTGATCATTCCCTTTTTAGAAAGGTCCTGAGCTGCAAACTTTCCCTTCCTCCCCCTTGAGCCTTAAGAGGGCTCTTGGAATCTTTGTCAAAGCAAGCAGTCTTTGGAAGATTGTGAGGTTCCTGAAGCTCGGCAAGCTTGACCCTACGCTCAAAGGAAGCGGGGCCCAGAGAGGGGGCTGGGTCAGCAGCCTGGGACGAGGAACATGTTACCTTTCTGCATCAAGTCAATTAGTCAGAGTAGGTTTTCTTTGATCACCAAATGCCTGGGTTGTGCTTCCTAAAGGGGAAACAAAATACAGTTAAGGAACAGTAAGGATCAAATCTCAATTCCCCCATACTTAGAAGAAGGCCTGCCAGGAAGGATGCTGAATTTAAATTCTGGGCAGAGATTTTGTTTTCTCTACCCCTATCTAGGGGCCCAGGGCCCCAAGGAAAGTGGTTTCCTTCCATTCTAAAGATTTTTGAACCTCAGGTCCAGGACAGCAGTGTCTGCAGCAGATGTGAACCTGGTCACAGATTTTCCTGAGCTTTACCACAGTTAGCTGTCCAAGACCAGGGAGGGGGAAATTGGTGGCACTGGGACATAGGAGGGTTTTTCAGGGACCTGGTATGTAAGGGAATGGAAACAAGTCAGGGTCCGACCGTAAGGATTTAGGAGTAAACGAGTCATCTTATTGGTATGGATACTTAAAGGGATTCTTGAACACACGCTCCTTTAAAAATAACCCCAAAATGAATTCTAAAAAAGCTTATATACAAACAAACATACAGCAGAGGAACGGAGCCTTGGAACGGAGATATTCAAGCGCTACGTCAACAAGAAATCTTTGAAAAGAAATCTCCATGGCGGGGCAGAGACTTTGCACAGCTAGCGATGCCTGCGGGTCAAGTCAGTGGGCACTTCCTAAGCGCTCCTGGGGGCAGCTCGATGTGCCAGGCCCGGTTGGCATCACCGCCATCCTTCATTTAGAAGGGGATGTCGGGCCTCCTGCACGGATTGGGTTGAAGCGAGGCCGAGCTGCGCAAAGCCGGCAGCCTCGCCCTCTCCTCCTGGGTCACTGCTGGGACTCCCCAGGAAGGCCAAGTGTGGGGTGCCGGCGTGGATGTGTTACGGTATATGGTGGCGGGCCAAGGCTCGGGACGACTGGCGATGGCCCGGGATGCGGCGGCGGCCCTCGGTGTCCGCGCGGCCGCTCGGCCCCCCAACAGGAAGTGTTCACGTGTTTGGGGGAGACACCCCGATAACTCCCCAAGAGGTCTGAGGTGTACCCGTCGCCCTCCCCGCTCGCTCACCCGCATGGCTCTCCGCCTCACGAGCCGCCCCTTTCCCGCCCTTGGCCTCCGCACGGAACCAGCCGGGCCAGCCGGGCCAGTCGGGCCAGCCGGGCCAGTCGGACCAGCCGGGCCAGCCGGGCCAGTCGGCCTCCGAAGTGAAGACGGGAGCCAGAGCGCCGGGAGTGCCCCCGCCCGCAGTGCGCATGCGCCCTCGGGGCCCGTGGGGCCGAGCTGCCGACACTTCCCTTCCTTCCCCCTGCTCGTCTCTCC
>NW_020954631.1:0-367 GCF_900497805.2 Vombatus ursinus | reverse complement strand
CGCCCCCCCCCCCCCCCCCCCCCCCCCCCCCCCCCGGCAATTATGCCCCCGCGGAGAAGCGTAATGGGGCCGTAGGGCCGACCCTAGAGCTGGGTTCGAGCCCTGCCCCCGCCAGCGCCCCTTACCGGCCCAAGCGGGGCATGGATGCCAGGGGCTCGCAGACGGGATCATGCCGGACCCCCACTGTAGAGTAGGCGGCGATGCTGCAGCAGGAGGTCCGGGGGGGAGAGCAAGACAGGCCTGAGCGTTGAGGGTTCCAAGAGGAGACACCGAGCATTATTCTGGCCTCGGGAGTGGAGGCAGTAGATGCTGGAGGCGGGGCGGGGCGGGGGGGGGGGGGGGGGCGGGGGGGGGGGGGGGGGGGGGG
>NW_020954630.1:13501794-13533078 GCF_900497805.2 Vombatus ursinus | reverse complement strand
AGATGGGAAAATGAGGGGTGGGAGATATGAGGGACGTTAGACATGCTGGGAGAGAAGAATTTTCCCCATGACACATATACAGCTGCTGCTGTGGCTGCCCTGTTAGATTATAACTGCTCCAAGGGGCTTCTACTCAGCTCAGAAAGGGAAAATTTGGGAGTTTGCCCAGTAAAGGAAAGGGAGATAGGATGGGGAAGTATTAGGATATAATAGTAAACATCATTGTGTTGGAGTTAAGCCTTACATTGGCAGTGGTATGGAGGGTGGGACATGACACTTGTTCCTACCCTTTGATTAATACTCTTTAGAGTAAGGCCACTGCCCCCACTTTGGAGACCACTAGTCTAGGGAAATTATGATGTGCTTAGGAAAGTTGTAGCTCAGGGCAGTGTGTACCATTCCACACAAGGGTGTCAAAGCTACCTTACTCATTCAAGTGGTTTATATTTTGGGAGGAGTCAGCTGCTGCCTGCCAAAGACTTTATACAAATAACCTCACCTTTAGGGCTATAATGATTGAATGCTAATTGCCATGCTTAATAAGGTAAATGAGGTTTTCTCTCTGCTTGCCAGATGGAGGCAGTTTGATGTAGTAGAAAGAATGCTGGATTTGGGATTAAGAAGACCTGGATTCAAATCCCACCTCTCATGCTTATAAATTACACGTCCATAACAAACTCACTTAACTTCTGAGTCTCAGTTTCTTAATCTGTAAAATGAGCTTTGGATACATAATTTCATTTGATCTGGTTATTTTATCTGCAGCATTTATAATACTTCACAAGGTTTATCTTGAAGGTTAGATGAAATAATGAAAGTAAAGTTCCTTTGCAAAGCTTCAAACTTTCATAAATGTCAGTGACTCTAGCAATGAAGGATCTGAGGCATCACTGGATATGAACCTGCTTTGCTGCCTGCATAAACTGCGAGGTTCCCTATGCAAAATGCTTAGCAGAACAGATAGAATGCTCAAGATTCACTTAAAGATCTCTTGGGCAAGAAAATTTGGGTAAGTGTAGCTCCACTATACATAATATTCTGCCTAATGATCACTTCCTGTGCCTGAAAATTATTGAAGAGGAATTGTTGACTTTACTGAAGAACCTCAAACAGAGAAGTGAGTAGAAAAGCATGCTGTCACTATGTTTAAATAGAAATGCTCATTGGACTAGAGCTAGAAACAGCTGTAGAGATCACCTCGGCTAATATTTTCACTATATAGGTGAGGAAACTGGGATCCAAGGATATGAAGTGATTGCCCAAAGTCAATCATTCTATCACTCCAATACCTCCCTATGCCTCTAGGATAAAATAAATACTCCTCGTTAGTTTAGTTTTTAAGATTCTCCTTAACCTGCCAGAACCTTCCAGTTTCATGAATATTAGTCCTGTTTCTTCACTCTCTGATATAGCCAGACTAGCCTTCTTCTCTGTTGCTCTCACATAACCCTTTATCTCCCATCTGCATGCACTGGCAACACCTTCCATGCCTGGAATGTACTTCATCCTCACCCCTACCTCATAGAATCACTCTACTCCATCCAGATGCGACTCAACCACCTTCTGTGTGAATGAAACATTTTCTGAATCTCCCCCCTACCCCCACTACTAGGGTCCTTCCCAAACTACCTTGTGTTTAATTACTTTGGATTTATTCTCTTTATGCTTAATTGTATATTACTTAATTAATATTACTCTATATTTAATCTGTATAATCTGCATATGGCTAGTTGATCTTGAAACTATTCAACATCTTCTATGATCCTTTTTATATTGGGTGAGGTGCTCCTAGTTTTAATTTTGCCTTTAATTTTACTGGTTTTTGATAAATTTTATCATACATCCAAATTTAGGGGAATCCTTTATCATTCATTACTGGTCTCTTTCCTTCGCTGAAGGAAGAGGATATATGTTCCTAGGAGCTAACACTCAATGTATGAAGAGATTGTTTCATTCTCTAGCAATTCTAAGTAAGGAAGAAGAGAACTTAACTGGATATTAAAATAAATCTGAAGTTTTTTTATGTACTTGAGGAAGGTGGAGACTGACTGAAGAATGAAAGGTCTTTCACTGTAGATTGTTTATGGGCTTTTCAATGAATCTTTTTAATGTTTTGTCAGCTTAAATGAAATTTGCCCTTTATTAGAAGCTTTATCAGCTTCCATAGCTGAATGTGAACTGAGAGGTCATTTCCTTTTTTTTTTTTTTTTTTTAGTAATTTAGACACAAACAAATTCTGATGTGCCCAGGGGCAAAACTTGGTGAAGACATGTGCCAAAGATAGAAGTTTTGAGAAGTCCTAAAGATTAAACCTATTCCATGTTAACACAAAGCTTTAGTTCCAACTACAGGTGCTATTTGTGTAACCACTGACTTTTCCCTAATCAATTGCTTCTAAGGTTGAAAGAAGAGGAGATGTCCTTGTTGTCCCATTCTACTTTGCTTAAGAATAATCCTGGCACTAGGGTCCTATGTAGCAATTATTTTTTAAAATTTATTTAGTATTTTATTTTTCCCTAGGTATATGTAAAAATAATTTTAACATTTGTTTTTAAAACTGAGTTCCAAATTCTCTCCCTTCCTTCCTTCCTACCCAGCCTCATTAAGAAGGCGAGCAATTTCATATAGGTTATATGTGTGGGTCATGCAAAACATTTCCATTTTAGTCATGCTCCGAAAGAAAACATAGACCCAAAAAACCTGAAGAAAAATAAAGTTTACAAAGTATTTTTCAATCTGTATTTAGACATCATCAGTTCTTTCTCTGGGGATGGATAGCATTTTTCATCATAAATCCTTCAGAGTTGTCTTGGATCATTTTATTACTGAGAATAGCTAAGTCATTCACAGCCAATCATCTTACAATATTGCTATTACTTTGTACACAGTACATTTCACTTTGCATCAGCTCATATTAGTCTTTCCAGGTTTTTCTGAAAGCATCCTGCTCATCATTTATTATAGCACATAGTATTCTATCATAAATCACATACCACAATTTGTTCAGATATTCCTCAATTGATGGGAGTCTCCTCAATTTCCAATTCTTTGCCCCCAGAAAAGAACTACTATAAATATTTTGTATAGATAGGTCCTTTTCCTTTTTTTTTTTATCTCTTTTGGGATACAGACCTATTAGTGGTATTTGCTAGGTCAAAGGGTATGCTTGATTTTATAGCCCTTAGAGCATAGTTCCAGATTGCTCTACTGAATGGTTGAATAAGTTTACAACTCCACCAACAGTGCATTAATGTCTCCTTTTTCTCACATCCCCACCAACATTTGTCATTTTCCTTTTCTGTCCTATCAGCCAAGCTAATAGGTATGAGGTAGTACCTCAAAATCATTTTACTTTGCATTTCTCTGACCAATAGCGAGTTAGAGCATTTTTCATATGGCTATAGATTGTTTTGATTACTTCATCTGAAAACTGTTCATATATCTTGATAATTTATCAACTAAAGAATGGCTCTTATTCTTATAAATGTGACTCAGCTCTCTCTGTGTTTGAGAAACAAGGCCTTTATCAGAGAAACTTGATTCAAAAAAATTTTTTTACTGTTACAACTGCTAACTATATTTCCTTCCATTCTATCCCCCATCCATTTATTCTATTCTCTCTCTCCTTTCACACCATGCCTCCACAAAAGTGTTTTGCTTCTGACTACCCCCAACCCCAATATGCCCTCTTTTCTATGACCCCCCTTCTCTTATCCCCTTCCCTTTCTATTTTCTTGTAAGGCGGGATAGTTGCCTGTATATCTTATTTCTCAGTTGCATGAAAAACAACTTTTAACATTCATTTCTAAAACTTTGAGTTCCATATTCTCTTCCTTCCTACCTCCTCACCCACCCTCATGGAGAAGGCAAGCAATTCAATATAGGTTATACATGTGTAGTCATGCAAAGCACTTCCATAATAGTCATGTTGTGAAAGACTAAGTATATTTCCCTCCATCCTATCCCACCCCCCCATTTATTCTATTCTCTCCTTTGACCCTGTCCCTCTCAAAAGTGTTTGCTTCTGATTACCCTTTCCCCCAATCTGTCCTCCCTTCTATCATCCCCCATCTCTTATCCCTTTCCCCCCTACTTTCCTGTAGGGTAAGATAGATTTCCATACCCAATTGAGTGTGTATGTTATTCCCTCCTTAAGCCAAATCCGATAAGAGTAAAGTTCACTCATTCCCTCTCACCTCCCCCCTCTTTCTCTCCACTATAAAAGCTTTTTCTTGCCTCTTTTATGTGAGATAATTTACCCCATTCTACCTCTCCCTTTCTCCTTCTCCTAGTACATTCCTCTCTCATCCCTTAATTAATTTTATTTTTTAGATATCATCCCTTAATATCAACTCAACCTGTACCCCCTGTGTATATACATATACATATATATATATGTATATATATATATATATACATTCCTTCCAACTATACTAATCCTGAGAAAGGTCTCATGAGTTACAAATATCATCTTTCCATGTAGGAATGTAAACAGTTTAACTTTAATAAGTCCCTTATGATTTCTCTTTCCTGTTTACCTTTTCAAGTTTCTCTTGAGTCTTGTATTTGAAAGTCAAATTTTCTATTCAGCTCTGATCTTTTCATCAAGAATGCTTGAAGGTTCCCTATTTCATTGAATGTCAATTTTTTCCCCTGAAGAATTATACTCAGTTTTGCTGGGTAGGTGATTCTTGGTTGTAATCTTAGCTCCTTTGACCTCTGGAATACCATATTCCAAGTCTTCTGATTCTTTAATGTAGAAGCTGTTAAATCTTGTGTTATCCTGATTGTGTTTCCACAATTCTTGAATTGTTTCTTTCTGGCTGCTTGCAATATTTTCTGACCTGAGAACTCTGCAATTTGGCTATAATATGCCTAGCAGTTTTCATGTTGGGATCTCCTTCAGGAGGTGATAGGTGGATTCTTTCAATTTCTATTTTACCCTCTGGTTCTAGAATAACAGGGCAGTTTTCTTTGATAATTTCTTGAAAGATAATGTCTAGGCTCTTTTTTTTTTTATCATGGCTTTCAGACAATTTTAACATTATCTCTCCTGGATCTATTTTCCAGGTTAGTTGTTTTTTCCAATGAGATATTTCACATTGTTTCTATTTTTTCATTCTTTTGGTTTTGTTTTACAATTTCTTGATTTCTTACAGAGTCATTAGCTTCCATTTGCTCCATTCTAATTTTTAAAGAATAATTTTCTTCAGTGAGCTTTTGGATCTCCTTTTCCATTTAGCCAATTATGCTTTTTAAGGCATTCTTCTCCTCATTGGCTTTTTGGACCTTTTTCACCATTTGGGTTAGTCTATTTTTTTAAGGTGTTATTTTCTTCAGTATTTTGGGGTCTGCTTTTGTAAGCTGTTGACTCATTTTTCATTATTTTCTTGCATCACTCTCATTTCTCTTCCCAGATTTTCCTCTACTTCTCTTGCTTCTCAAAATTCTTTTTGAACTCTTCCATGGCCTGAGACCAATTCATATTTTGCTTGGAGGCTTTGGGTGTAGGAGCTTTGACTTTCTTGTCTTCTTCTGGTTTCATGTTTTGATCTTCTTTGTCACCAAAGTAAGATTCTATAGTCTGAGTATTTTTCTGCTGTTTGCTCATTTTCCCAGCCAATTATTTGACTTCTAGGGACCTGTAAGTTTTCAGTTCTTCCAAGGTGATATGATCAAAGGAGAGGTGTTTACTCTTTCCTGGCCTGTGCTCTGGTCTGTGAGTGATCACACACACTCTTTTCTGCCTTGGAACTGTGAAGAGGATTCCCTCTCCACCACCACCACAAGTTCCTCCACACCAGTGCTCCTTCTCGCCCCAGGACCACAACCTAGAACTGCCACCCAGATCCAAGCATAGGCAAAGCAAAAGAATCCTGCCTCAGCACCAGCAAAGAGATCCTTGAAATTCCCCTCACTCAGCCATTCAATCCCCCTAATGTCTGTGGGCCAAGACCTCTGGAAGCAGCTGCTGCCACAGCCACCACCCTAGGGCTAAGGACGAACCAAGCTCCTCTCTCACCCAGGTCTGACAGACCTTTCCTACTGGCCTTCTAAGTTATCTTTGGCATCTGTGGGTTGAGAAGTGTGGAAACCACCACAGCTGCTGGTGATTTAGTCCCCTGAGGCCCACTCCGGGTTTGCTGGGGCCCAGTCTATGCTGGTGTGTTTTGCACTGGACTACGCTCCTCTCTCAGACTGGTGCCACAGACCTTTCCTGTCCACCTTCTAGGTTGTCTTGGGCTGGAAATTTGTTTCTCTCTGTCATTTTGTGGGTTCTGCTGCTCTAGAATTTGCTTAGAGTCATTTTTTACAGGTATTTGGAGGGGTTTGGGAGAGAGTCAAGCAAGTCCCTGCTTTTATTACTCTATCTTGACCCTGCCCCCCATAGAAGTGTTTTTGATTAAGAAAATAATTTGTCATAGGCTGATTACATAGAGTATAGATTCAATAGTCTGTATCTACTGGTCCTTCTCTGATACCTACAAATATATCCTGGTCTCTACCATTCTTGAAAAAAACCTCACTTTACCCCACCATTCTCTCAAGCTAATATCTCATATCTTTCCTCCCTTTCAAAGACAAAAAGTTCCTTCCCCTGTCCCTTCCTAATCAACTCTTGTTGCCTCGACCTTCTCACAACTCGATCCCCTCTCACTTTTCCAGTCACCTTACATAATTTATTCCTCTCCACATAGTCTATGATCTAGTAGCACTGACCTTCCTGCTCATGGCATACAACACTCCGTTTCCCAACTCTTTGCTTTTCACTGACTGAAAGGCTGTCTCTCCAGGTCTCCATCTCCTGACTTACTGGGCTTCCTTCAAGACTCAGCTCAACAAGGAGAGGATTCTGGCAAGATGGTGAAGTAGGTCAGAAAATTCCAAGCTCTCAAGATTTTTCCCCACAAAAAAGATAAAATAGTACCTCAGGGCAAATATAAAGTGGCAAAAATAAATAATGGTAGGGGCAGAACAGGGGTCCTCCTGGGATAATTGGAGAAGATCTGAAGAAAAATTCCAGGGCAAAGTTTAGCTCCTGTGAAGAGTAAACACCTCCAGGCTAGAGTCTGCTTAAACAACAAGGGGCAAGCTCTAGGGTTAGCTGAGTTGAGAGGATGACTCAGCCCCAGCCACAGGAACTTTTATTCCCAAAACAGTGAAAGGAGTTGGGCATTTGCCAGACCCAGATGTGCTGCAGAGATGTGACAGGAGGAAAGAAGGAACCAGCACATACTCCATGAGTGCAGAAGTGATGAGGGGAGGGATGCCACTGGCTATGGGCACTTACAGGAGACTGATGGTCTTGGTATAGGGGTTCCAGGCCAGGGGGGAGAACTAGAGGAGGATCTGAGATCAGAGGCACCATCCCCCTACCCCAAGACTAGAGGTGATTACAAAAAGCAAGGTACTCCAAATAAAAAAAAAAAATTAACAGGGAAAGGGAAAAGAATCCAATCATAGATAGTTACCATGGGAATAGAGAAGACCAGGATTCATCTTCAGAGGAGGATACTGAAGCAAAGAAACCCTCTTCTACTCCCAAACAGTAATGTCAAATGGTCACTTGCCCAAAAAGAATTCATAGAAGAACTTTAAAAAAGACTTTAAAAATCAAATGAGATAGAGGAAAAAAATTTTAAATAAGAACAACCCAAGAAAAACAAGAAAATTATGAAAAGAAAGTCAACCAATTAAAAAAGAGCCATATTCTTAAGGAAGAAAATGACTCTTTGAAAATCAGAATTAGGCAAGGGGAAGCCTGCCAAGATATAAGAGATCAAGAAATTAAAAAAAAAACCCTAAATATAAAGAATGAAAAAATAGAAGAGAATGTGAAACATCTCATAAGAAAACAACTGATCTGCAGAACAGATCAGGAAGAGAAAACATAAGAATAACCAGACTACCTGAAAGCTATGATCAAAATAGAACCTTGATGCAACAATACAAGAAATAATTAAACAAAATTGTCCTGAAGTATTAGAATAGGAGGTTAAAGTAGAAATAGAAAAAACCCACAAGTCACCACCTGAAAGAGATCCTTCAAGGAAAACCCACAGGAATATCATAGTCAAGTTCTAAAAACCCACGCTCAAGGATAAAATATTATGAGCAATAAAAAATAAAAACAATTTAAATATAGTGGTGCCACAATTAGAATCACACAAGACCTACCAGCAGTGATATTAAGACTGCCTGTCTTGGAACTCTATACGTTGAAGAGCAAAAGAGTTGGGTTCTGGCCAAAAATATCACTCCCGGTAAAGCTAAGCATAAACTTGAATGAAAAAAAAAAAGGACATTTAATAAATTGTCAGACTTTCAGGACTTTGTTAAATAAAAAAACAAACCTGAACTTAAAAGAAGATTTGACATACAAGAGCCAAAAGAATATAAGGTAAATATCAAAGACTAATTACAAGGGACCCAACAAGGACAGACTGCTTACCTTTCATGTATGTAAAATGTAAAATGTAAAATGTATATCTAAGAGTCTTATTAGTAACTGGGTAGTTCATAAGAAAGATTGGGGTAGACCTAAGTATGGTATGACTTTAAAAAGTAAAGCCATTTAAGAATAATTTAAAAGAATAATTATCTTATACAAATGAGGTATGAGAGGAAGAACCAACACAAAGGAATTAGATGGGGTAGTGAGGGTTGTTAGTTCTGGAAACCTACTTTCATCAGGAATGGGTTCGAGAGGAAACAATACATATGGGAAACAATACATCTAGAAGAGTATCAAAGTCTTCTAAATTCAGAAAGAAATAAAATGTTAAGAGGATGGGGGGGAGAGGATAAAGTAAGGATGTCTAGAGGGGAAGGTGAGGGAATAGGCCAATGGTTGCTATAGAAGGATATTTAGATTTATGA
Organism: Vombatus ursinus; assembly: GCF_900497805.2. Lineage (NCBI taxonomy): Eukaryota > Metazoa > Chordata > Mammalia > Diprotodontia > Vombatidae > Vombatus > Vombatus ursinus. The sequence goes on along the minus strand of NW_020954630.1, from coordinate 13,524,198 downwards.
GAATGGGAGAATAAGAAAGGGAGGGATCCTTGAGTGGTGGGGTAGATTAAGTAATAGGAGGGCAAGGTAGTGGGTAGAGTCACAGTAGTCAAGAATGATAGGAAATAAGAGATACACATAAACACAAAAACAAAGATCAGGAATAGAATTTGCTAGGGAAAATATATGTCTATATATGTATGTATCTATGTATCTATGTATGTGTATGTATATATAAGTGTATGTTCTATATCTCTATATAAATATATCCATGTTAATGTAGCCTTTGTGGAGGGGGGAGAGAGGGAGGGGGAAAAAGAACAAAGTAAAAAGTGCACAGCAGACACTTTAAAAAAAAGTGCACGGCAGAGAACAAAAGAAAACTTACAAGGAAGGAAAGAAGGGATGGACAGTTTTCAACACAATGAGTAGTATTTATTATATAGGCTTTCTTGAAATGGAAATTTATGACTATGTACTTTGAATCCTCCTATGTTCCACTGTGCACATGACATGACATGGTTTTTTTTTCTTTTCTTATTTTGTATTTAAGTTTATAATATGTTTCTTTTTCTTTTCTTTATTGTGTATTTAAGTTTTAGTATTTAAGTCTAAAAGAAAAAAAAAGACAGTTCATATTCCACCTTCTATAAGCAGTCTTTCTTAGTCCACCTCTTTCCCCACTATCCCAGTACAGTTTTCCTGATGGACTACCTCCCATTTACACTGAATGTATCTTGTATATACACAGTTGTTTGAATATTGTATCCTCCATTAGAATGTGAGCTCTTGAAGGAAAGGGGCTGTGTTTTTGCCTTTATTTTGTATTCCTGGTGCTTAGCCCAGTGCTAAACTATAGCAAAGACTTAATAAATAATTGCTTGTTGATTGACTGACTTACTTTTCCATCCCTTAACCTCTGTTTTCCAGTCCTACTACTTGATTAAAACTTATTGCTCATTATTTCTTAATTGGTAAACAGGATGGTCTTTTTTCAGTCCTCATCTTTCTTGACCTGCAGACTTCATCCATTTGACACTGCTGACCACTTCCACGTCCTCAAGACTCTTCTGCCTTGTCTTTCATGGCACTTCTTTCTATTGATTCTCTTCCTATATTTAAGCACTTTTTTTCTCAATTTCTTTTGCTAAATCATCAACCTAGTCCCACTTTCTACTACAGGCATTCCATAGGGCTCTATCCTGTTCTTTCTCTACAGCTATTTCTTGGTGATCTCATCAATTCTAATTAATTCAATTAATATCATTATGATAGATCTGTACATCTAGCCTAAATCTTTCTCCTCACCTCCAATCCTGCATCGCAAACTATCTGCTTAAATCTTCACCTAGACCTCTCATAAACATATCAGACTCTATATGTCCAAAACAAAAATTACTATCTCCACTTCACGGTCAAAAACCCACTCCTTTCCCAAACTTTTTTTTTTATCATTTCTAGTGAAGGCACAATCATCTTTCCAATCAGCAGAGTTCTCTCCTTTGAAATCATCTTTGATTCTCCCCTATCTCTACTCCCTCCTATGTAATCAATTGAAAAAAAATCTTGTCATTTCTTTCTCCATGGATGCATCCCCTGCATCCATCCCCTTCTTTCCACTCACAAGGTATCAACCCTAGTTCACTTTTACCTCTTACCTATAGCATGGATCTTTGTAACAACCTGCTAATCAGTCTTCCCACTTCCATTCTCTCTGTTTTTCAATCCATCTTCCACAGAATTGCTTAAAATAACTTTCCTAAAACATGCATCCAATTTGTTATTTCTCTGTTCAGTTATTAAATTTATTTTAGTTGGACAAATACTTAAGTACTTAGTATGTGAAATGTACTATGCTGGGGAAAAGAGGTGGGACAGGTACACAAAGACAAGTGAAATAATTCCTGTGCTCAACACCTGCTTATATGAGAATATGTAAACAATATGTAAAGAAATGAATACAAAGTGATACAGAGTAGTTTTGAGAGCAAAAAAATCATTTTGAGATCAGGTAAGGTCTCATGTAGAAGTTAGTCTTGAGCTGTGGTTTAAAGGAAGCTAAGTCACTAGGAATTTTATGAAACAAAATCAAGGAAGGAGTGTATTCCAGGGATGGTGGACTACTTATTCAAAGGCATGGAGGTACCTAGCACATAGTATTTGCATCTGGCTCCCCTTCCCACCCTTAGCCCCACCATCAGCAACAGAATCTGACAATGGAACAACTTTTCTATAAGGAAACACCACATACTCAGTAAAGGGGAGGACCAGCTGTGGAGTTGAGGGGTTAATGCTGACAGTTAGGAATTAAGCTATAGAAAGGAAGAGACCTAAGGACAGCAGATAAGTGATCTGACTAGCAGAGACTTTGTGCCCAGGCAGGAGCAGAGCAAGGCTACCACCAGAAGAGGAAGGATTTCAAGATTCTACAGCCTCAGCAACATGAGTATATGGGTTCCCTAAGTATGTACCTTTATACTATTGCTTTCTACATGTATTCCTACTCTTCCCACTAGTGGTATGTATATTTGTGGGAAAGACTTAAGGGAATGTTTTGTTAGTACTATTCATTTTATGCCATTTCAGTAAATACCTTGGCTTTGAGCTGTCAACTGGTTGATTATAGAAGGTAAAATTTATTTTTAAGTGGGGGCTTATGAGCTAGAGTTTCAAGAGTACAGACCTATAATACCTTAAACCTGAGGCAATATTCTCCTAGGGGATGTAACCTGAAAGTACAAGTTTTAGATGGAGAGTAACAGTCTACAAAGTCTGTACCTTATCCTTTTCTAGGCAATAGAGACCCACTGAAAGTTTTTGAACAGGAGAGTAACATGATCAATTCTGCAGGTGAGAGAGATTATTTAGGTAGCTATGTGAAGGATGAATTGAAAAGACAGAGTCTGTAGATAGTCAACTTAAGAAGCAATTACAATAGTCCAGGCAAAAGGTGATGAAGGCCTGGACTGGGCTGTCACTGATGTGAATGGAGTGAATATGACGTGATGTGAAATGAAGAAGAGGGCATGGTTGTAAGAGATATCAACAAGGTAAATCTGACATGATTTGGCAACTGATTGTATGTCTGAGAGGAGGGAAAGTAAAGAATCAAAGATGGCTCTGCAGTTTTAAGCCTGGGTGACAAGGAGAATGGTAGCGTCACCAAGAGAAGCAAAGTTGTCAGTGGGACCAGGTATAGGGAGAAGACGATGAGTTCAGTTTTTCACCATGTGTTTGATATGCCGTCTAGATAGTGATTTCCGATAAGTTTTTGGAGATAGCTAGAAGCTAGAGCTCAAGTGAAAGACTGGTATGTGGCCTCCAGACCACTGGTTCCCCAGTTCTGTCTAAATGATAGGAATAGTATCTACTTCTACTCTGATTAGGACCCATGGCAGTAGGTACTATTACACAGCTAGAAATTTACCAAGCACTTCTGCCAAAGACTAGAAGGTCCCCTTCACACTGAATACTTCAGCCCTTAAAAGGGCAATGAAATCATCTTTGATAATTAATTGAACTAAGGATCTAAAGCTTGAATCATTGACATAGCTTCCTGGTCACATAAAGCCCAGTGCACAAGTAATGGGGATTCCTCAGGTTTGATGGACTGCCCCCTGCTGTGAGAGTCAATTAAGTTTTCTGATTGAGTATACTATCAAAGAAAATGCCAAGGCAGGGGAAATGCCTCTGATTGCATATCTTTGTTGAATATCCTCTTCATGTTATTGTTTAGTAAATTTCCTTTTGTTAAAGGTTATATGGCCAACAACTATCTGGAACCACTGTAATGGATAAGTGAGGCCTAGCCAAGTACAGGCATACACACACACACACACACACACACACACACACACACATCCCAATCATTTTCTGTGAATAATTGTCCTTTATGTATTTGTGGTGGGTTTTGACCAGGCCCTACAGTAACCTCAACTGTCATGGTTGTTTGCCTAGAATAAAAATGAGAAGATGTCCCCAAGAGTAGTAGTGTAGTGCAAATGTAACTATGGAAGCAATTTAAAACAAGATTGCAAAAACAAGGTTGAGGAAAGTTCAGAGTCACCACACCAACTTTACTAATCACATCTGAACTCTGTCCTAAAATAACATAATACCTAACTGTGACTAAGGCAGTCAAAGAAGGAGGTTCAGGGTGTCTAGAACCTAAAGGAATCTCACTTCCATGCAGGCTGCTGTGTGACCAGAATTAGGTGTACCACCATGCATAATAGAAAAACATCAGGAAGCTGCTTTCAACTTTTAGCATGGAGACTTGAATGACTGTAACTATATCCTTCTACAGTAGCAATAAAAAGGGACAGAGACTGTGGACAGAGAGCTCATTATCACTAAATACAACTCCTAGGGGACCCTCAGATAATTCGATGGCCTAGGAGTGTGTGTAATCTAGTCACCCTTTGGGAGAAAGGCTATATTGCTGACAGCCTTGCATTCCTCCTGGGATAAGCCACTGCAAACAGGATAGCAAGAATGAGAACACAGTATAGTAATGTGGACAAAATAGGGGAGGAGGAGGCTAGATGCTATGATGCCATTTTGAGGACAAATATAACAACTCCTAACTCTTACTGCGTCTGGATTGTTTTTTCCTTAAGTCTCTCTCCAGGTTTAAAAAGCAGTCTACATTATGAATTTACTCAAGGACACTGCCAAAATTATAGAAACTCTCTAATTGGCTCCTCAACTTTAACCTACCTTGAACTAGGGAAAATATCTTCTCTATAACCAAAGCTAACCCCAAAGATTAACTTACCTTCTCTCTATCTGGAACTATTCATATAATAGGCTTGGACTAAAATCATTACAAATGCCTGTGGTAGGCTTTAGCCAATTCAGGCTGCAACTAAGACGTGATTGTTGGACGTAGGTAAGTACCCTGATGGTAGTGGAAAGAGTAAGAATTTAACAAGAAGGGAATAGGAAAACAAGGTATAAAATAGTAAAGTTGCTGATTAAGGATCTCTGAAGAGAGAAGGATCATGGAAGGATTCAAATAGTACTTTCTGCAAGATCTAAGGTAAGAGAAAGGGAATCTCTTGACATGGATAACAAGACCATCTGGTTCCCTAGGTAGATGGATGATCTGGGGCCTAATTATAGTTGCAGTGCTAGGTTTAGTAATAGACAGCCATAGCTACCAACTAACCTGTGTCAGGTTAACACACAATGTTTTCATTTAGAATGAACGTTATGGTCTTGCATTAATTACTATGGATGATTTGCGTCATGAGATGGTCAGCCACAAGCCAGTCAAAGGGTAGAATGTGATTGGCTTTGGCCAGGCTATTCCGCAACTTGAGATCTGAATGCTTTGTACAGATAAGTACCCTCAGGGTACTGAGGGGAGTTATCTAGGTGGCCCATTGGGTAGTGTGCCAGGCCTGAAGTCAGGAAGACTCATCTTTCTGAGTTCAAATCTGGCCTCAGTTTCTAGATGTGTGACCCTGGGCAAGAAACTTAACCCTGTTTGCCTCAGTTTCCTCATCTGCAAAATGAGCTGGAAAAGGAAATGGCAAACCACTCCAGTATCTTTGCCAAGAAAATCCCAAATGGGGTCATGAAGAGTCAGACACAACTCAACAACACCCTTGGGGTGGTGGGCAAAGTCAGAATTTAACTAAGTAGGAGCATAAAAGCATCTGTCATTTAGGGATAAAAGTATTGCAGAGAGAGAGGTTGTTACTTCTCTGACCAGGCAAGATGCTCACCTTGCTGGCTACTATGATCAGGACCTAGGACGAGTCTTGCTGTGAAGGACGAGAAAGAGGAACAGGGAGTTCATTCAATGACTACAGGTATTGTTTTGTCAGATCTTGCATCGTGCATGCTTGCTACGTCTTTTGCAACTGTGTCCTTACCAGCCAAATAAACCCTGTTACATAAGAGGGGCAACAGTAGGACAGAGGTGCTACTCATTCACAGGGACCTGATCTGGTAACTAGAACATGATAAAAGTTGGAGGGATTTTTCTCTATTTCAGAGTAGACTTAAAGAAGTGACAGCTAAAAATGAAAAGCAATTGAAAAGGTGATGGGCTCCTGGTTATGAATCCAAAGAGAACTGAAGTAGTCACTGTGGCTATAAGCTAAAAGAACTGAAATGATATCATCATGTCAATAGATGACATTGCTGGGAAGTATATGTCATCATCATAGGAAGAAATAGTTTCCAATGGCACACTCAGTCTTAGAAGCATGAGTGGCCCTGTCTGTGAATGTTTCCTGGCCGCATGAATCCTCAACACATGTGCCTGTTTATCATGAATGTTTCTTGACCACAGGAATCTTTAACATATGGGCAGTCTAATCATGCATATTCCTTGCCAAATGTTTTCTGTGCACATATTCTCTTATCCATGCATGTTATCCTGTCCATGCCCTCTTTATATGTCTATACTCTCTATGTTTTGTACATATGTACCATCTCCAGAAACATTCCTCAGTGATTCATGTTCTTCACCTATGTTTATCGTATATATTTGTTCTCTCTCCCACCTATCATGTGACGACTTTTGGAAAAGTATACCATTGCATATGTGAAGTGAATTTCCCATAAGGGCCTACATGTAAGGGCATCCTGGCACTATACTAGGAAGAGAAAGTGTGTCTATTCTTACATATTTCCTACCCTCACATTGACACTTCTGTGAGGATTGTTTCTTGTGCTATTTCAATTCCTTTGTTAGGAGAAAGTGGTAATGAAAGTGGTAATCTACCTCCAAGGGGTTCACATCACAATATCCTTGGGAGGAAATGGAAATGAAATTGTCACTTCTCTGCTGAGCCCAAACAGCCATAAAATTTATAGTCAGAATAAGTGAAAAAGCAGTATTTTTTGCTTTCTCCAGCTAAATGATATAAGTAAAAGGCAGCCTTTACAAGAGGTTCATCACTGCAAGATCCCAGAACCTTCAAATGCAAGTATCCCATGACCACGGAAACAGGCAGCTTGGGAAAAATAAGGAAAGCTTAGAAAGTACAGCAAGGATACAGTTGTTGCCAATCATGGTACACAAAGCCATCATTATCAAAGTCCACCAGTGTCCCCAATGTTCAACTCTGTGATCAAAATTTAGGGACAATTCCTATCACAGAGACTTGATTAACCCGTCCTTATGGAATTCAAAGAATTCACTTGATGGGGGCAACTGATCTGGGGACTGATCACAACTGACTGTAGTTCACCTTTAGTGTAGGTAAAGTAAGTTTTCATCTTTCAGTATATGATCTTAGAAATGCTTGGAAGAATTTCCCCCTAACTAAAAATAAGTCTCCCTCATCTATCCACCAATAAGTGAAATTTCTTCACAAATTAAGATAAAGCTCAATAGGCAGAAACCTTTTTGAGGTAAGAGTATGACTTAAAAATCACACAAAAGCTCCTGGGATTAGATAGATCTTTTCTTGACGGAAGATTAGAAAAGGCATTCAGCAACTGAAGCGTCGCGAGAAACACAGACTTGTAGAAAAGCAAGATTAAGTTTGCTCACTTGAAGTGTTGGACATTCCTACCCACAAAACTGTAAAATAAACTTTAGGCATTGCAAAGTGCTGAATCATCTGACAGAGATTCAGTTGTATTCAGTCAAAATATATAATCTACCTGGGAACACCCTGCCCACACTTTATGCACAGCTCTGACTCTAAGGCACAAAAATGACAACTCCTTTTTAAAAATTTCAAGAATAAGAAAATGTCCTTTAGTGCTAACTTTCATTTGAATAGAAAGTCAACTCATAGAACTCTCCAAAAAGCTCAATTGAGCTTTCTCCTGGATACAGGTTTTTCAAAGTTTTAAGAGGCACAAGCAAGATATTTTTAAAAAACAATGTTTTCAGAGAGTCCAGATGGGATTATAAAGTTTATGAATCAGAAATCTCATAAGACCAAAACTAAGAACTCTCTAGAATGTAAACATGGGCAAACTTCAAAGGAAGCTTCATCCCTTACTCTTCTCTGAAATCAATGAAAATTATCAATAGCAAAGTGTGTGGGGATGATTGCTTGGATTTTTTTTTTACTCGTATGAGAGGTATAATGCATAGCTTGAAAAAAGTTAGTATTCTTATATTAAATAGAATCATTTGTAATGCACTAAAGTAGAAGAGATTGCAAAACAAAATAATGTTTCCATCTAAAATGTCTAAGCCTGTCAGTAAGCAGGAGCACAAGATAATTTTTCTATCACTCTTTGCTAAATGTTCAACAGCTGTGGCTAACAAATAGAAATCTCCAGAAGCAGATCTTCAAATCCAAGGCAAGAAACACCTTCAGGAAGGTGTAATTGAATGGAGAGGCCAGATTCTTGGCTCTAGCGTTAAGGTAGAAAGCTGTCAAAAAACCATGGGAAAATGAGTATTAGGCTGTGGCTTTTTAATTGGTTAAAAAATTCTGGTTGTTTGTGTGTCTTTTTTAGTATGGAGGAAACTGAAAGAAATTCATCAGGGAGATGCATTCAGCCAAGGCTGAAAGGTAGCAGAGAGAGTAAGAGAGAGAATCTTTCCTCATAAACAAGCCCAGTATGGCTATGCCCATGCATTGGGCCTAAATATAAATCCAAGGCTGCAGAGGCATGATCCAAATAAGGAATAGCTTTGGTAATTCAATTCACTCTAGATCCTTCCTTCTCACCCCTGCTTCTCCACCCTCAAGCTTTCTGCTCAAACATATTCCAAGTACAGGGCTTGGAAAAGACATCACTCCTCAGGACCTTAGAGACCATGCTATACCTTTTATCAGGAGGAACTAATTAACTAACCTTTGAGACTCTACCCCAATGCTGACCTGTCCTAATTGGAGAATGAGTGAAGATTTGCCTCAACCCATTATATCAAGCCAGCCCAAGACCATGTTCACATCATATCCAACCATTGCCCATGATAACAGGGCCTACCAGGTATCAACATCTTGCTTCTCTAGTATATCACGTCAACTCTTGCAAGGTCTTTCCTGATCTCCCTTAATGATAGTTCCTCCCTTTGAGATTACCTTCAATTTGTCCTATACGTTATCATACTTTACAACTATGGGTAGGAGAAATACATTCTTAAGCAAACAATTACAAAAGATAAAATAGATCATTTTGAATACGTGAAGACAAAAAGCTTCTGCACAAAATTGATGCACTCAGGATAAATAGGGAAGTGGTCAAATGCAAAAAAAAATCTTTATATTAAAATTCTCAGGTAATGAATGGTAGGGTATCTCTGATACCTAATAAATATTATACACACACACACATATCTATATGCACACATATATGCACCAGTATGTGTGTATGTGTATGTGTGTGTGTGTATGTGTGTGTGTGTATGAAACCAAAAGCCATTCCCCAACTGATAACTTGTCAAAGGATGTGAACAAACACTTCTCAAAAGGGAATAGCAAGCTACTAATAACCATATGAAAGAATGTTCCAAATCAGTAATAATAAGATAAATGCAAATTTCAAACAAGCCTAAAGTTTATCTCACACCTAGTAAACTGGTAAATAAGGCAAAAGATAGAGATAGTCAATGTTGGAAAGGTTGTGGGAAGATAAGCACACTAGTACTTTGTTGGTGGAACTATGAATCAGTACAACCACTTTGGAAAGCAATTTGGAATTATGCAAATAAAATGACTAAAATAGCCATACCCTTCAACCCATATCAAAACATTTATAGCAGCAAAACATGTATAACATTTTGTAGTAACAAAATATGGAAATAAAGTAGATGTCCGTACACTTTGGCTCAACAAATTGTGGCACTTAAATGTAATGGAATATTACTGCACTATGAGGAACAATGAAAATAATATATACAGAGAAGATTGGAAAGACTGAAATTAACTGATACAGAGTGAAGTAAACATTTAAGAAAACAACATACATACATGACTCTGACCATGTCAATGCTAAAACTAATAACTTTGATTTTTTTTTATGAAAAGTGAATTTTACAAAGTTACAAAGAACAAGCATGGCTCCAAAGAAGAGATATAAAAAGACACTCCTTCCCCAACCCGCTCCTTTGCAGAATCATGAGATTCACAGATATGGAACATTGCATATTTTTTTAAATTTCTATATCGGTTTTGCTGATTATTTCTTTTTATTTTTTTTATTTAAAATATTATTTGTCATATAGAATGTCTTTCTGGGAGGGGAAGTTGGAAGTATACTTGGAGAAATTAGTATGATGTAAAAATCAAAAGATATCAATTAAATTGATATTTTTCATCCAAAATAGTAAATGGCCTCTGACCCTAGAGCAAGATAAAATGTCATCATAACCAAGAAGAGAACAATTTCAGCAGAAAAGTATTTTCTTAGTAGTCTCTGATGTTGCAGGCAGTTGTTAGAGGCTGACTTTCCCCACATAATTGTACCTCAGGGAAGTTCTCCCATCTGCTATTCAAAGTTTATGCTTTTGCTTCTCTCCCAAACTGGCTGCACACAGCAACAGTATCATAGGGCTGTATGGGTGATGGTCCTGTACTCTAGTATATATTATTACAAATTATTGGCATGTGACTATTAACTTTTTTTAGGCTATATAACCTACTTCTTATATTAACCAAAAAAAAAAATCTAAGCATCCATCCCCATATGATTTGCTATTGGTGATTTTCATTGACTTCAGAGATGAGCAAGGGATAAAACTTCCTTTGCAGCTTGACTGTATTTATATTCTAAAGAGTTCTAGGAGCTGGTCTTATCAGATTTCTACTTCATGGTATTCAAAATCCCATCAGGATTCTCTGAAAATATTGTTGTTGCTGCTGTTTTAATAAATCATAAATCTGTTTCTCTCAAGACTTTGGAAAAACTCCAGGAAAAGCTCAGTTGAGCTCCATGACTCCATGATTCGATGAATAGAGAATCCTGGGAGTTTCTTTTCTATTCGACTGAAAGTTAACACTAAAGGACATTTTCTTTACCACTTGTTCTTGAAAATTTTCTAAAAGGAGTGGAGTCACCCTTGTGGCTTAGAATCAGTGATGTGCATAGGTATATGGGCAGAGTTTTCCCAGGTAGATTATATACTTTGGCTGAACACAACTGAATTTCTCTCTGATGATTCAGCACCTTGCAATGCCTAAAGTTTATTTTACTGATTTGTGGGTAGGACTGGCCAATACTTCCAATAGATCAAGTTAATCTTTAGGAGCCAAGACCTTCTAGGTTTTCTACACTTCTGTGTTTCTGCCCACACTTCAGCTGCTGAATGCCTTCACTAATCTGCCCTCAAGAAAAGATCTTATCTAAATAGAGGAGCTTCTGAGTGACTTCTACAAGGTTTTCTGCTTGTTCTGTTTTTTATCTCAAATTGTGAAATAAGCGCTTTATCATTTGTCCAAGAAATCTCATTTATTGGAGGACAGATGAGAGAGATTTTTAGCTAGGGGAAATCTTCCAAGCATACCTGAATTCATATTATAAATGGCAACTTACTTCACTTATATTAAAGGTTAATCATACTTTTAGATAAGAGGAAAGTATAAAGAATGAGTTGAGTCTGCAGAGAAACCAGGACATAGCCTAAAAAGATGCTTTATTTTATTTTCAAAGTTTTCTCTCACATTAGTTTATTTTCATATTATTTTCCAATTTTCACATTCATTTTATAATGGGAGAATCCAATTAACCGAGGCTTCTAATTAGTCATGTTCTAGGTAGTTTGATGTTATCGTAGAAAAAAAGAGAATTGAGGATCATTAAACCAGTCCTTCCCATACCCTGTTGTCCAGTAAAGCAAATGATAGTATAGGCTCCCAAGAATCCTTGGGGATCATTGAAGATACCTGACATCAAGAAAGGCAAGCATTACAATTGGTTAGTTCCCCAAACTCCTTTAATATGTATTTAAGGACATAAGTATGCCAAACGATGCTATTTGATTTTTTTGCAGAAAGTCCAAAATATCTTAGCTATTTAGGGATACAGGTTCATTGATAATGTCTCCTAATGCTCAAGTTTCTGCCCCACATAAGTTAGAGGAAAGTTTTCATTTCCCCAGTGTAATAAGCTGGAAATCAAATACCATAGCAAGCCTTTATGTGTTCATCTTTTAAAATGCATGTCAGTGTATTTTAGTAATGTGGGATATGATGAGGTGGTGCAGAAGTATTGTGGGCAAGAGAGAACAGTTGATATGTTATCTCTATCTTTGGAAACAGTAAGGATATTGGATCAGAGGTGCAAAAAGAGTTGCCCTATTTGCATGTCTAGGCTTCTTGGAAGAGATAAGAAACCAAATTTTGGAAGGTTTAGAAGTGAATGTGAAAAGAGGATATAGAAGCACCTCATATAGAAGGCTTTCTCAAGAAGTATAACCGGAAATGGAAGGAAAGCTATTGGATGATAGATAACAAAGATGGTTGGATCAAGTGAAAGTTTTTAAGAATGAGAGAGAGGTAAATGTTTGTAAGCAGCAGAAAATCAGCCAGGAGCTAGAGAGGGGTTGAATATTAGTGAAAGAGTGAAGATGATTGAGGGGGCAATATGCTGGAGAAGATGAAAGGAAATGGGATCAAGAGGTTGGCGTTGGCAAGGAAAAGGATCACCTCTTCATGTGAGACAGGGTTGAAAGAGGAAATGGTGGGAGAAGATATGTGAATGATATGAGATGAAGAGGAGGATAAAGATGGGGAGGGGGACAATTAGAGAATGGCTTCAAGTTTTTCAGTGAAGAATGAGGTCAGGTTATCTCAGCTGAAAAGATGAAGGAAAAGGATTTCATAAAAGATGAGGAGAGATGAGAAGGTTTGGATCAGCCTCTGCAGCAAATAAATAAGGGAATTATGAAAAAATTGCCTTACTTCAGTGAGGATCCAGCTGAGCCGAAATAGCTTGAATTTGTAGTGGATCTAATTAGCATGGTTTCTCAAGCTTTGTTTAGCAACCTGGTGGAATGGGCAGATGAGAACAATTTATTCTAATGCCATGAAGGCAGCTGAAGCAGCTGCTGTGGAGCACTTAGAGCTTGGTCAGACATCTGAAGTGTCAAAGTCATCCACTGCATCCCAGGCCATTGCCAGTTATCTTGACTTTTCTCTTGCCACTGGACTTCAATGACTCTGGAAAAGAGAGTGAGGCTGATGACTTCATGCAAATCACTTAAATCCAATTTACACACAAGTCAAGACATCACCACGTGATGTCATTGGTCCTCTTTGAAAATGAAGGTTGAACAACAGTAGCAACACATAAATAGGAGTTGATGGTGAGTGTAATCTAAGGTAGAGGTTTGGCGAGGCATGATTAGAAAAAGGACAAGAAAGCAACATATTACAGTGTAGAGTTGAATTGATTTATCAAAGGATTGAGATAAGTAAGGAAGAAGAGTATAGTCAGTGCAGGGGTGACATTGCAGAACTGAGCGGTGGACATATAAGAAATCACAGTAAACATGAAGAAGAGGGTTAAGAGTTCTAAGGCAGAGAATGAAATGGGAATGATTAAAGATTATGAATAGATATGAAATTTTGTAGTTTATAAACATGGAAGTGGGACACATGTGATAGCAAGATCAAACGCATGACCGTCTCTGTGTGTAACTCAGGTAGAGTAGAATAATAAATCATGAGAATTGAATAGAATGGGCAAGTGGGAAATCATGCTTTTTAAGGAATATCAATACATATCCAGGCTAAACATTCTTATTTCTTTCACATCTCCAGTCTCCTTGTATCCTCCATGTTCCATGAAAATACTTTCTCTTAGATCTAGTCCTACCTGCATTTACCAATCCTTTTCTCTTTCCCTTTCCGGTCACTCTCCCCCTTCCACTGCTTAGAAATGCAATTGCAGTCATAGGAGTGGATGCAATTGCCAAATGAAACAATGGAGAATTCTTTATGTGCATATATGTGTACATCTATGTACATGTATGTGTATACACATATACAAATACATACAAAAATGTTCTTGTGGGGCAGTTCCTTCTAGATGTATGTGTTTATATATAGATATACATAAATGTACATGTATCATTATGTATATATGTATACATAAACACATATACATGTACATAGATACGCTTGGAAGAAACAGCCCTGTTTGTGTGTGAGCAATTCAGTTGCTAAAAGGGGCAGAAAAAGAACTTTTGTATACGAAAAATGATTTTAAATTACTTGGGGAAAAATACAGCTTCTCATATAAAATGTAAAGGAGATACAAAACCTATTAGAGTAACTAGATAGAGAACTACCTCTAAGATTAATATGCTGACAGATGCTGTTTGAGAGCAGCAAAAGGAATGAAGCTGGAGGACTCATTTGCAAGTGACCATTTAGAGATATTGGGAAGATTAAATAAATACTATCAGTTTCACAGCGGTAGTGAGGTGGCACAGTGAATACAGTCAGAAAGACTCATCTTCCTGAGTTCAAATCTAGTCTCAGACACTGAACAGCTACGTGACCCTGGGCAAGTCACTTAATTCTATTTACTTCAGGTTCCTTATCTGTAAAATGAGCTGCAGAAAGAAATGACAATCCACTCCAATATATCTGCCAAGAAAGCCCCAAATGGGGTCATAAAGAGTCAGACACAACTGAAAAAGACTGAACATCAAAATTGGTTTCATAATTGACCAAAAGATAGATTTAATGAGTTACTTCATAAGAGAAAGAGGAATCACTGACCACAAGAAGGCTCTGATTTAAAGTATTTGGGAGGGATAGTGAAAAATCCAGTAGTAAAGGAACTGCACAGTTAAGATGCCAACAAAAGCAATGTTAAGAATATATCAGAAGAGTTCGATGACAGGAAAGCTTCAGCCGCTGCTCTGGAAGCCTGCTGATGAAAAGATAGCTGAACTCTGCTGCAGTTTAAGCTACTGCTCTCCCGAGTCATCTATAGCATGAGAGAGATGAAACCTCTCAGAAGTTCTTAATCACTCTCTACTTCCCTCTTTCTTAAGAAACAGAACGACAGAGACAGGACTGTCAGCTTCTTTACTGTAAAAAGAGAATTGAGACTGATAGGATAACACAGAATATCATTGAGTGAGGAGTCTGCATTGCCCAAGACAAGTCAAGAAACATTTATTAAGTACTTACTGTGTACCAGCCACTATGCTTAGCACTGGGGACACAAATCGAGGCAAGAAGAAAGACAGTCTCTGAACTTAAGGAACTTACATTCTAATAAGGAAAGACAATGTGTAAAAGGGAGCTAGAAAGGAAGGGAATACCTGTGTGGGGGCAAAGTCCAAAGAATGAAGAATGGTTGATCTGGGCCCTTCCTCTAAATGGAGCTTCCAGGAGGAACTTGCCAGTGGGAGATGGGACTGCAGAGATGGAGAGAGAAGCACAGTGGAAAAATCTGGGGAGTTTTGCCTTGACTTGGTAAAAATAAGATGAGAAATCTAAGAGAGTGCCACCAATTACAAAATGGCTAAACAAACTGTGGTATAAGAAATAATGGAATATTATTATGTCATAAGAAATGATACAAGAAATGATTTTGGAGAATCCTGGAACATATGACCTGATGCAGAATGAAACAAACAAACCGCAGAAGAATTTATACAATGACCACATCATAACAAAAATAACTTTGAAAGACTTAAGTGCTCTAATCAGAGGAATGCCTGGAACCATGTATCCAGAAGACCTATTTTACTCAACTCCTAGCAGAGGTGATGAATTCAAAGTGCAGAAACAGATGCACATGTTTTGACATGGCCACTCTTTGGATTTGTTTTGCTTGATTATGCTTATTTATTACAACGGTTTTTTTCCCCTCTCTTTTAACTGGGAGAGGGGGCATTTGGGAAGAGGAGGCTAGCAATAGTGATGCCAAAACCAGGGAGCCATTGAAACATTTTTAAATGCACAGAAGAGCATAGAAAGAAGTTCAGAAAGAAGCATAGTCAAGCAAGATGGTTTTAAAAGCAACATGTGAAATTGATTCTATCTATTAAAGCAAGTTGTATGAAACAGAGTCTCATAGTCTCATACAATCCTCTTTTTGTGTTCTGCTATGATATGAAAACACTCTTTTGGGTGGTTGTTTAAGTTCAGAATAAAAGAATTAATTTTTTTAAGTTGCTAAGAAGTAATTGGACAAAGCAGAATCCTATTGAGTGAAGTACTGAAGCAACAGCTGGTTGGGTCTTCATTGCCCAGAGAGACAACCTGGGCAAACCCACACCCTCGGCATATCAGGATGACATTCTGTTTTGAAGAACATTAAAACAGCATAAAGAAAGACCAATGAAGGTGCTAGATAGGTGAGATAAAGCTGGCTTGAAGTTGTCAAATGCCAATTTTGTAAAGCCTCCACTGAAGTATGTAGATCGCCTAGTACCTTAACAAGGAGTTAGCATTGATTCAAGAAAAGACAGAAGTATCTCTCAAATGAACACATACAAAAAAATGGGTATTTAAGGACTTTTCTGGGATTCAGTGGCTACTATCATAAAGTTTGGAAGAATTATACTGTTATTGTTAAATCTCTCAACAATTACACTTAAAGATATAGGACTACAAAGAACAACAAAAAAAAAACACAAAAAGAAAATTCAAATTTTCTTAAGCCCTCTGAAGCACTTTGGAGACTGTTGAGATGAAGACTTAACAAACTTTTAAAGATTCAAACAAACAACACAAATAAAAATCAGTGAACAAAAATATATTTTCTTCCCCTCCCACCAAATGCCCACAATTGGAAAAAAAAAAAACAACACCAAAACCCTTGTAATATGTGTAGTCAGGCAAAACACTAACACTGGACATGTTGAAAAAAAATTTAGTTCTGCACCCTATGAATTCATTACCTTCTTCCTAAACCTGCTCCTCCTTAAAACTTCCCTATTTCTATTGGTGGGACCACCATTTTCCCTATCACCAAGATTTGAAATCTCTTCTCCCACACTCTTTAAAAAAATAAAATAAATCCTGCTAGCTTTACCTCCACAGTAGTCTTCACATTCATCCCTTTTCTCCACTCCTACTAATACTATCCTACTTCATGCCTTCATCATCTGGTTGTACTAAACTGAGGATCCTAACAAATTTTACATCCTCTAATCTCTCCTCTCTCCAATTCGTGTTTCATACAAGTGCACAAAGAATTTCTCTAACACTCAGGTCTAAGCATGTCACTTCTCCATTATCTAGGGTAGGATAAAATATAAATTCCTTACCCTAGCAATTGCTTTCTGGTCTTATTTACACAACTCTTTTCAAGAACAAAGTGTTCTGGCCAAAGTGAGCAACTATTTCCCAATCTCATTGTTCTGCACATTTACAGACCACACCCCATATTTGGAACAGATATCTTCATCATTGCCTATTCAGTTAATATCAGCAAGAATACTTTGAATGTCTATCGCATAACAGACACTGTCCTAGATTATGAAAATATAAAGAGATTAAGGAAATTAGGTTTAGACCAATATCCCACACTTTATACAAGGTAAGCTTGAAATGGATATGTGATCTAAATAGAAAAGATCACATCACAAACAAATTAAAGAAACAGGGAAAAATTAGCTATATGATCTACGGATAAAAGAAGAGTTCATGATCAAACAAGGGATAGAGAGGATCATAGAAGATAAAATAGATAATATTGATTATAAAAACTCAAAAAGTTCTTGTACAACCTAATCCAATAAAACTAAAAATAAAATCAAGTTTCTCTGATAAAGGTCTTATTTCCAAGATATATAGGGAACTGAATGTGCTATTCTTCTAATTGATAAAATGGTCTAAGGATACAAACACATAGCTTTCAAGAGAAGAAACCCAAATAATCTGTAGCCTAATAAAAAAAGTGTTCCAATTCACTAAAAATTATATAAATGCAAATTACAGTAATTCTGAGGTTCAACCTCACATCCATCAGACTGACAAAGATGACAAAAAAAAATGACAAGTGTTAGAGGAGCTGTGTGAAAAGAAGCAGATTAATGTATAGTTGGTGGAGTTATGAATGAGTTCAATTATTCTAAAAAGCAATTTGGAATTTTCATAAAAAAAAGTTATTAAACAGCCCTCTGACCCAGCTAACCAGTGTGAGGCCTAAACCCAAAGAGATCAGAGGAAGAGGTCCTCTACCTAGAAAAATATTTATAAGCTCTTTTTGTGGTGGCAAAAAAATTTGTAAACTAAGGGGATGCCCATCAATTGGAGAATGGCTGAACAAACATGCCAGATTTCCCGATCCAATGTTACTGCCAACAATGATTGAGGTAGGGAGACTGGCATTCAGAGAAAATGATAGATCAAAATCCTCTGACTACCTTCCTGGATGCAAGATTTGCATGAGGGGGAAGCTAGGTGGTGCAGTGGATAGAGCACTGGCCCTGGACTGAGGAGGACTTGAGTTTAAATACGGTCGCAGACACTTGATACTTACTTACTGTGTGACCCTGGGCCAGTCACTTAACCCCAATTGCTTCACCAAAACACAATAAATAAATAAAACTTTATTGTTATCTTTTGCTTTTATTTCACCTAGATTTTCCAATATACTCTTCCCTTACCTCCTGCCCTCTCAGAAAGCCATCCCTTATTATAAAAAGAGAGTGGGGGGAAAAGTTAAGAAAATTAACCAACATACCAGTCAAAAAATCTGACATTAGATGTGGTGTTCCACCTTCATGGTCCCCCCCTTCTCCGAAGAAGTGGGTTCTCACAGCTCTTCTTTAGAGAGGGCTTAGTCATAATTTGAAACCGTTCAGCTACAATTGTGTTTGTTATTTCATTAAGATTGTAGTCACTGTATATACAGGGCAGCTAGGTGGTGCAGTGGATAGAGCTCCAGGCCTGAAGTCAGGAAGACCTGAGTTCGAATTTTACCTCAGATACTTGTTAGCTGTATGACCCTGGGCAAGTCACTTAACCCTGTTTGCCTCAGTTTTCGTCATCTGTAGAATGAATTGGAGAAACAAATGGCAAACCATTTCAGTATCTTTGCCAAGAAAACTAAATGAGGTCACAAAGTCAGACATGATTGAAAGGACTGAACAACAACTGTACATACAGCTTTCCTGGTTCTCCTTATTCATTTTGTTCATGTAGGTCTTCCTCTTCTCCATAGTCACCATTTCTTGTAGCAGAGTGATATATTAACATTATTATTACATTCGCGTACCATAATTTGTTTAGCCATTACCTGATAATGAACATTTGCTTTGTTTCTAGTTCTTTGCTACTACAGAAGGACAGCTCTGCTTTTAGGATGCTGTTCATGACTGAGAAAAGAGGAAGACAACACTTGAGCTAGAATGAAAAGAAAAAGGGACTCACAGCAGATTCTGCAGTGGTATACCCACACCCAAGTATCTGAATAGAACTGTGAAATCCCTGGACCCAGGGAAACAAATCCCTGCAAATCACCAAAAGGTGATTGCAGATCTCCAAATCTCCATACAGCCTCCAGAAATCAAGCTGAAAGGAAGTAGTAAAACAATGAGCTCTTTCCTTATCTTCTCCACCCAATCAAACACAGGATGTGCAGTTCCCTAAAAGTTTCTTCCATTTTGGATGTGCTCCTACTTACTGCAGGGATCCACTGTTTGTTTTTTTTCTCTGTTCCTTCAGGCTGTGATTAAACAGCATGTTTTCTGGTGTGTATTTAAAAAAAAACTAGGTTAAACAAGCTGATATAAAAGGACTGTTATTCTGGCAAATATAAAATGCATTGAAATGTCTACCAACATTGGTGAACTGCTGGGATAAATTGAACTCTCACCAAGAGCTATCAGTTTGTGAGAAAGGATTAGGAGTTAGGCTTCCACATCAGAACAAGGGGATTCTGAGGACTTCCAAGATCTTATGGATAGTCCCTCAACCAATCAGAAAGTGCCCCAAACATTCAGCAAATAACTAGTTTCTTAAGAAAGAGCCCTGAAGGCTAAACCAGTTGCAACCTGCTGGGGTCAAGGATGGCCTCGAAAGGGCAAAGGCTTTTCTCCACTGCACTTGCTTAGTAAGCTTGTTGAATATTAACTGACACACTCTAAGGGTGCAGATAGCCACCATTTTTGAACATGGGATGTATGAAGTGGGAGGAGTTAACAGAACATGGAGGAACATGGGATGGGCTGTCCAGGAAGAGTATAACTCAAATGAACTAAACCAATCCTAGCCCTGGTGGGTGCAATATGGATCTTACTAACTTAAAAGTTGATTGTACCACTGAACTAGTGCCCATGTGCTACTAAAGTATGTTGTGCACGCTTCTCTCGTGAGAAACAGAATAAAGACTTTCCTTCACTCACTCCTGCAGTAGATTGTTGTTTCAGATTTTTCTAACAAGTTGTAGAAGTAGCTCTTAACAATGCTGAGGATGAGTTCCATGTGGTACTTAGAACATTCTTAAAGAGACCTTCCCTTCTTTCCAGCCTAAGGATTTCATGCCATTTCCCACTAGTGAAAATGTCAGGGACCATAAGCAGAAGATTCACTGGGGTGCTGAAAATCACCAAAGAATAAGACAGATGGAAACAGCAGAGATAAGACTCAGTGGTCAAGGGCAGGTCCAGCTAGCAGCAGCATCCAGAGGGAGTAGGTTGATAATTTCATCAGAAGACATCAATGGTCCCACAACATTGAAGGCATGAGTTACCTCTCCATAAGCATATCCCAGTCATATATGTTCCCTATATGTATGCAATTCCACATAAGTTCTGGCCTCACTTATGTGCCTCTATGTGTGACATTAATATATCTCTTGTCTTCTCACTGATGGTATGTGCATTTATTAGAGAGTGAGCCCCATGTTTAAGACTCTAATGTCTGACTACTACTTTTATTACTATGTTGTGTTGCTAAAAGTTTTTGCTTTGAAACAGCTGTGTTTTCTGGTTAACAACTAAATAGGTTCAGCACAGTCGCTGTTTTGAACTGATCCCTGAATATTCCATGAGGAATGGGACTTATCTGGTTGAAATAAGAATTGTTTTCTGAGAGTTTGGACCAGAGAAAGGAAGGAAAAAAAGAAAATAAGCACTTATTAATTGCCTACTATGTGCCAGGCACTATGTTAAGCACTTTATAAATATTCTCTCATTTAATCCTCACAATAACCCTGAGAGGTAGGTGCTAATTATTATCCCCAATTTAGTACTGAGGAAACTGCGGCAGAGAGAAGTTAAGTAACTTACCCAGGGTTGAACAGTTAGTAAGTATCTGAGGTCACATTTGAGCTCTTCCTGACTCTAAGCTGAGTATTCCATCCACCGTACCACTTAGCTACCTCAAAGGTCAGGTTTTCAGAAGAGCACAGTTTCTTAAAGGAATAAGAAAATTATGAAGAGCAAACTGTTACCACTTGAGGAAATCAAACTAAGCTGGGCTGGTCCATTGGACCAGCAGGCAGTTGTGAGAAACAGATCTGAGGACTGCAACCGCCTGTCTTCAAATCTGAGGTTTCCTTCTGGCAGTAGATAAAGGCAGGAAGAGCCAGAACCTCTAGGATCTGGTTTTAGATTGGTCCATTATATTGTTTCTTATAAAAATTGCTGTCCACAAAAGAAGGGCAGAATGAGGACTAGGATATAGGTGCAATCTTGGTAAAGCCAATCTTAGTCATTATAATTACAGAGAACTCATTGTGGTGCTTTTTGTTTTTTGTTATAGTCTTTGGCACAAACTCTAAAGGTTGCTTTCTTTTTATGCACATAGAGAGCATAGGTCTGTCCCATAAAGGGGCTACCCTATCAAGTGTCATAAAATCTATTGCTAGCTAGATTTGGTATCAGAATTAGGCTAGCGCTCGAGATTGCCACATGCAAGGTTCTGACTTAAAGTGGTGAGCTCCCTGTGATCTTGTCATTGGTATATTTTTATCAAAGGACAAGGATGATGGCTGAAGTGGGACAGTCTGAGAAAATAGGGCAAGTAAGCTAGTGGAGGAAGCAGTACCTTCCCTAAGACTGATAAAATAAGACTATGTAAAATAGAAAGGCAGAGAAGTAGCCACTCTCTCCTTTTTATTTCTTCTTCACTCTGCCTTTCCCCCTTCTCCTCATCATTCTTTCCCTAAGATGACCCTAGAAATGTTTTGCTTGACTAGGTGAAAGTCATGCAAATCATTTCCACTTAGATGAGTTTATCATTTATGTCTTTTAATTATGAAACATAAATCTGCTTATTGTCACCCCTGGGGCTCTCTAACAAGCCTAGAAGGAGATGGGGCTTGGAGTTCACACAATTGTCTTCTCAGAGCCACAGTCAGTAGAGGCTGTTTCAGAATGCCTTAATAATCCCAGATTTGCCTGTCCTAGAATCTCCACCTATCAGGGAGCCAAAGAGCACAAGATGTCTAATGGAGAGGAAAATAAGAGCCATCATATGCTACTCCTTCTGACCACCTTCTTGTGCTGGAAATTGGGAAAGTTTTCCAAGAAGAAAGAAAGAAAGAAAGGAAGGAAGGAAGGAAGGAAGGAAGGAAGGAAGG
>NW_020954630.1:13457675-13501784 GCF_900497805.2 Vombatus ursinus | reverse complement strand
AGAAAGAAAGAAAGAAAGAAAGAAAGAAAGAAAGAAAGGAAAGAAAGAAAGAAAGAAAGAAAGAGAAAGATGGATGCAGCTATGCCCCTCCTGAGCTCCGGAAAATTTCTTAGATCCAAATCTTGCCTTGAAAATAACCGAATCCACCAAAGGGTAACAAGGCTATGACCAGAATAATTATCTGGAAGTAGTAATCACTGCTCCTCCTCCTCCTCTTCTTCCTCCTCCTTCTCCTTAAACATCCCTGCTATATGCAACCCCCTCACCCACATAACCAGATGAGAGGTTATCTGGGATAATGGGAGAGATGCCTGACCATTGCTAATATTAGTCATGGTACTGACAATATTTCCTATTTACTCCTTCTCTTCACCATAGGGGAATTGGCTAGCATCTCCAAAGGTACCTTTGGTGAAATCTAACCACCGAAAGACTCAGATGCATCTAACTAACTCTCATGTGCTGGGCCTTAGGTCGTATCCTTCCTACCTAATTTGATAGTGCCAGAATCTGTCAGCAATGCAAAATTTTCCACAACTTCTGTTCATCTTTCAATCTCTCTCTCTCTCTCTGTCACACACACACACACACACACACACACACACACACACACACACATGCTGACAAATTCAGAGCAATATACAGGTTTGAGTTGTGAAATGGTGAAAACTAGGTGAAACTTCTAGATTCCATCATCAAGAGATGGTGAATGTCTATCCACTGACAGAAGGCCCACTGCATCCTGGAAAATGCATATGATCTACCAAGATTTGGCCTCCACTCTCTTATACCAGAGCCTCTGCTCTTAATCGATATCCCTGGCTTTTTTTCTGTGGAGTGGCCCAGATTCTCTTCTGCTGGTGGTGTTCTGACATCATCCAAAATGCCTGATAGGTCTCTTAGGCATCTGTGTGCTATGGGCGACCTGGAAAGATGAGGTCACAAAGAAAGAACATACCACATTATTCTTGAAGAATTGCCATGAGCAGGAGCAGACCTAGTCCTTCCATAAACACGTGGCACAACTATGCAGTTATAATTTTATATCTTGATTTGCACATTGCATATGTCCACTGGCCTATGGTTGCAGACCTATAATAAGCAATAGTATAGCCCCTAAGCTCTGCAGTCATCTCTTCTGAATTAGAAGACTAGGCATAGAAAGGATGTCCCTTCAGGAAAAAAATTAAAAACAACAAGAAGCAGCTGTCTATATGGTGGTACATTCTTTTTTTTTTGAACATTTATTATATGCTTTATTTATTATTATCAAATAATAATTTATTAAATTATGTGCAGGTGGTGTGGTGGATAAAGTGTTAGGACAGGAGTCAGGAAGACCTGAGCCCAGATCTGGCCTCAGACATTTCCTAGCTATGTAACCCTAGTCAGGTTGCTTAACCTGTGTCTGCCTCAGTTTCCTCAACTGTCAAATGGGAGTAATAATACTACCTACTGTACAGGTTTGTTGTGAGGATATTTGTAAAAGTACTTAGCACAGTGCTTGGCAGAAAGCACTTAATAAATGCTTATCCCCTTCACTTCCCCTACTATGAATAAGGCACTGTGCTAAGTGTGGTGGGGTGGGTTTACAAAGCTAAAATGAAAAACAGTCCCTACCCTCAAGGATTTTATAATCTAAGGGGTGGAAATGGGGAGTGAAGGGTGGGGTTGGAGATGAAACCTAAAACCTATACACTGAGTAGTAGACACAATATAATTGTGGAATGTGAATTGTAAATAAAATTGTCAATATGAAGAGTTTCCACAGATATTTGGGTTGAGGGACATAGTGTCCTAATTTTTTATTTCATACAATTTGGGAAATTTTCCAGGGTAGCAGCTTATTCACCCAATGCAGATCAGCAACCCTTCTGTTATTTAAGAGCCTTGGTGGGGCCAGTCCTCTGGATATCTCACATGGCAGCCAGTATTTCAAGCATTGCTGCAGAACTAATGGCATTGTGACCATCTGTGCCCCATTCCTGGAACTCTGTCCCTCCTCCTCTCCATGTCCAGCTTTTTTTTTGTTTGTTTCTTTCAGGTCTTAGCTGAAGCCCCACCATGTGTCTTCCTTAATGTCTGACATCACCTCTAATTTATCCTATTATATCTTTTTTCCTACTTAATTGTATTTTATTTTTTCCAATTACATTTAAAAGATAGTTTTCAACATGCACTTTTATAAGATTTTGAGTTCCAAATTTTATTCTCCCTCCCTCCTTCCCCTCTCCCCCTCCCCAAGATGGCATGCAATCTGATATAGGCTATATATGTACAATCCTATTAGACATATTTCCACATTAGTCATGTTCTGAAGGAAGAATCAGAACAAAAGGGAAAATCATAAGAAAGGGAAAAAAGAGAGAATACCTTGCTTCAGTCTGTATTCAAACGCCATAGTTCTTTCTCTGGACATGGGTAGCATTTTCCATCATGAGTCTTTTAGAATTGTTTACCATTGCATTGCTGAGAAAAGCTAAGTCTATCACAGTTGATCATTAAAGCACATTGTTGCTGTTACTGTGTACAGTGTTCTCTTGGTTCTGCTCACTTCACTCAGCATCAGTCCATACAAGTCTTTCCAGGTTTTTCTGAAATCTGCCTGCTCATCATTTCTTTTTTTTTCAGTCACAAAATTAACTTTATTTCACCGTTTACAGTCATTTAAGGCTTGATTATCACAAAATATATAAAAAGACATTTTTAAAAATCAGAGTTTTGTTCTCTCATGTAGAAGAGTAGAAAAATCTAGAGCATTGTCAGCACGACTTATACAAATATTGATAATAAAAGTATTTCAAACTTTGGAAGGTTTTCAAAGAAGTGAGTGATATTCTGGGACACAATGAATTAGTCATTGTCATAACTGATGGATTCATATTATCGATATCTTTTTAGCTACTCCCAGGAACAAAATAAAAATCTAAAAACAAAGAATTCTAATATTTAGACATCTTTCGGTACATTCATCACCTCCTTACTAAAAATTTTACTCAAGTTATGAATAAAATCTGCTCATCATTTCTTATGGCACAACAGTATTCCATTACATTCATATGCAACAACTTGTTCAGTCTTTCCCTAATAGATGAGCATTATTTCACTTTCCATTTCTTTGCCACCACAAAAAGAGCTGCTATATTTTTGTACAAATAGATCCCTTTCCTTTTTTATGATCTCTTTGGGATACAGCCCTACAAGTGCTATTGCTGGGTCAAAGGGTATGCACAGTTTAAAGACCTTTGGGCATAGTTCCAAATTGCTCTCCAGAAGAGTTGGATTAGTTTACAACTCCACCAACAATGCATTAGTATTCCAATTTTCCCACATCTTCTCCAACATTTATCATTTTCCTTTTGTGTCATATTAGCCAATCTGATAAGTGTGAGGTGGTACTTCAGCATTGTTTTAATTTGCATTTCTCTAATCTACAGTGATTTAGATAGAGCATTTTTTGTGACTGTAGATAGCTTTAATTTCTTCATCTGAAAAAAACCTTTGAACATTTATCAATTGGGGAATGACTTGTATTCCTATAAATTTGACTCAGTTTTCCATATATTTTAGAAATGAGGCCTTTATCAGAGACATTGGCTGTAAAAATTATTTCCCAGCTTTCTACTTCCCTTCTAATCTTGGTTGCACTGGCTTTGTTTATGCAAAACCTTTCTAATTTAATGTAATCAAAATTATCCATTTTGAATTTCATAATGTTCTCCATCTCTTGTTTGGTCATAAATTCTTCCCTTCTCCACATGTGATATCTAACAGGTAAACTATTCTTTGCTCTCCTAATTTGCTTATGGTATCACCCTTTATGTCTAAATCATGTACCCATTTTGACCTTGTCTTGGTATATGCTGTAAGATGTTGGTCTGTGCCTAGTTTCTGCCTTACTATTTTCCGGTTTATGACTACTGCGTCTTGTGTACCTTACCTATTCCACTGATCTACCACTCTATTTCTTAGCCAGTACCAAAAGTTTTGTTGGTTGCTGCTTTGTAATACAGTTTTAGATCCATTATGGTTAGTCTACCTTCCCTTGTGTTTCTTTTCATTAATTCCCTTGATATTCTTGACCTTTTGTTCTTCCAGATGAATTCTGTTATTATTTTTTCAAGCTCTATAAAATATTTTTCAGAATGGCACTGAATAAATGAATTAATTTAGGTAGAATTGTTATTTTTATTATATTAGTTCAGCCTACCCATGAGCAGCTGATATTTTTCCAATTATTTAGATCTGACTTTATTTGTGCGAAAAGTGTTTTGTAATTTTGTTCATATAGTTCCTGGGTTTGTCTTGGCAGGTAGACTCTCAAGTATTTTATATTGCCTGCAGTTATTTTAAATGGAATTTCTCTTTCTATCTCTTTTATTAGTAATATAAAAATGCTGATGATTTCTGTGGGTTTATTTTATATCCTGTAACTTCGCTAAAGTTGTTAATTTTTTCAAGGTGTTTTTTAGTTGATTCTGTAGGATTCTCTAAGTATACCATCATATCATCTGCAAAGACTATTGTGGCACATTCTTGAGAAGATAGGGATGTTCTCTTCCCCTGCAGAGGTCACTGATCAGTTACAAAATCAAGCCCTACCTCAAAACATACTTTATGATAGCTCACAGATGTAGGAATCAATAATCTACAAGCATTTATTAAGGACCTATTATGTACCAGGCATTGTGTGGGGCACTAGGGGAAGGGGGAAGGGAATAAGCATTTATATAGCACCTACTATGAACCAGGCATTGTGCTAAGAGCTGTACAAATATTATCTCATTTGAGCTTCACGACAACCCTGTGAGGTAGGTGCTACTGCAACCCTCATTTTAAAGTTGAGGAAATTGAGGCAAACAGAGATTAAGTGATTTGCCCAGGGTCATATAGCTAGTAAGTGCCAGAGGCTGAATTTGAACTCAGGTCTTCCTTACTCCACTGCTCCACCAAGCTGGCACTGGAGATAAAAATACAATGAAAGAAATAATATCTGCTTGCAAAGAAGCTTAAGTGCCATTTGGAAAAGACAGCAAGTATATACATATACACATGTGTATATACATACATACATACATATGTGTGTATACACACACACACACACACACACACAGAATAAGTGTAAAGAGAATAAATACAAAGCAGTTAAATACAATGTAGTTGGAGGGGATCAGGAAAGAACACTTGGATAACCTGAATCCACTTCTGTTGTTTAGTCATTTCAGTCATGCCTGACACTTCATGACCCCATTTGGGGTTTTCTTGGCAAAGACACTGGACTGGTTTGCCATTTGCTTCTCCAGCTCATTTTACAGATGAGGAACTGAGGTAAACAGGGTTAAGTGACTTGCCCAGCATTACACAGCTAATAAGTGTTTGAGACCGGATTTAAACTCAGGAAGATGAGTCTTCCTGACTCCAATCCTAGCACTCTATCCACTAGTTGCTACCTACTTGCCCACAACTCATCTCTATGAGGTAGATTTATACCACAGGTCCTAATTCATGGTAATTATAAAACAGTTCATGTTCATGCCTCAAGTTGGAGAACCCAATTTTCCCAAAGGGCCCCGCATAAGGAAAGGTCCCTCTTTCTTCTATAGCTCCCATGGCACCCTCATAAAGGGATACAGGCATCATAAGGGCGAGTATACCACAGGTGTTTATGAGAAATAATATTAAATCTGGCAAATGTGTTCTTTAATGGGACAAATTTTTCTTGGAGGTTTTGGATGCAGGAGCTTTGACTTTGTTGTCTTCTTCTGGTTGTATGTTTTGATCTTCTTTATCACCAAAGTAAGATTCTACGTCTGACTTTTTTTTTTTTTACACTGTTTGCTCATGTTCCCAGCCAATTACTTCAGTTTTAAACTCTTTGTTAAGGTAGGGGGTCTGCTTTCAGTGTGGAGAGTGTACTGTCCCAAGCTTTGGAGGTTTTGTGCAGCTGTTTTCAGAGATACTTCTAGGGACCTGTAAATTTTCAGCTCTTCCAATGTGGTATGATCAAAGGCAAGGTATTTCTTTTCCTGGCCTGGGCTCTGGTCTATGAGTGATCACAAGCACTCCTTTCTGCCTTGGAACTGTGAAGAGGATTCCCTCTCCACCGCCACAACAAACTCCACCACACCAGCACTCCTGCTCATCCCAGGACCACCACCCAGAACTGCGACCAAGATCCAAGCATGCGCAAAGCAAAAGAATCTGCCTCAGCACCAGCGAAAGATCCCTGCAATGCCCCTCTGATCAGCCACTTGATTCTCCCTCAGTCTGTGGGCTGGAAGCTCCAGAAGCAGGTGTATCTCAGGGTTGCCCTGGAGACTGGGGCTGGGACCGAGCCTCTCTCTCACCGCAGTCATAGACCTTTCCTACTGACCTTCTAAGTTGTCTTTGGCATTTGTGGGTTGAGAAGTCTGGAAACTGCCACAGCTGCCCATCATTCAGTCCCTTGAGGCCTGCTCCAGGTTCGCTGAGGCCTGGTCTTTGCCTGAGGGGCACACGCTGAACTGTGCTCATCTCCCAGCCTGGCACAATAGACCTTTCCAATCAACCATGCAGCTTGTCTTGGCCTGGAAATTTGTTTCACTCTGTATTTTTGTGAGTTCTGCTGATCTAGAATTTGTTTAGAGCCATTTTTACAGGTATTTGGAGGGGTTTGGGGGAGAGCTCAAGCGCTGCTTTTGCTCAGCTATCTTGGCTTCGCCCCCTAATGGGACAAATTTAAGAAAAACACCAGGGGCAGAAGGGCTGGGCCAGAGCAGGGCCTCTCAGGGCTCCAGCATCTAGGCCAGTGCCTGCCCACAATAAAACTGATGCAGGGCCACATTCCTCCCTTTGGGTCTTCTAGATGGAGGTCTCCTCAAATGTTATTCCAGAAGGGAGTTGCAGGTATGGCCATACCAGATGCTGCCCTGGGCTCGTGCCACTGCAGTGGGGATGATAACTTCCTCTCCCTTCTTTGGTCTCCTCAAGATTCCCTCAAAACTCCCACAGTAGCCATGCATGGAGGAAAAGAAAAAAAAACACCTTCCCATCCTTGGCTGAGGGATGATCTCGTGTTACTTCCCTCTCTTTACAAACTAGGAAAAACTACAAATACCAGGGAGTTTTATAGCCAGTCAGTTTGTTTTTTCTTCTGGTTGCTACCCTGTGGAAAGTAGTGTCTGAACTGAGTTTTGAAAGAAGAGGTGGTTCCCTTGAGGCAAGGGTGAGAAGGAAGTGCCTTTTGGGCATGTGGGACAATCTATACAAATGCACTGGGGCTTCCATCAAGGCACTGAGATGCAGACTCAAATAGGGTACTGGGCATCCTGTCATCAGTCAGGCTATTCATAGGGCTAATGCATTAATGCTTCGGAGTTTTGGTTTTTTTTTCCCTTCCCTGAAAGTCTGCAACAGAGCACTTTGGTCAGTCCCCAAGGCTTATTAACAATAGGGTAGTGGCATTACAATTTACCCATGAAAAAATCTTCCTTACTCCTATTGTACATATACAGTAGGAGAAAATAATGGCTTTTTCTAGGATTCTTTTCCCTTAGTTTACAAATTTTGAGGTAGTTCATTGATTGTAAACTGTGGATTACTTGGATTAAAAAAAATCATTAAAATAACAGAATGCATTGGGCATGACATCCTGATTAGATCTGGGTGTGTTAAGACCACATGGGTGCTTTAATTCCTCTAAGTAATATCACCAGTCTCCAAGACATTCCAGTAGTTTGAGTATCAAGGTGTAATTTCATCTGCCAAAGCCAAATGATATAAATAATACCTGATTAAGAGACTTAAAGTCTTATCTTATGATCCATGTTTCTTTTTGACAAATTTTGAGTCAATGCTGTCCCAATAGCTACCACTGAAGTATTGACACTTTCTTCCCCAAAAAGGGGAACTCAGATTTGGTAGTAAAGATACAGACATGAAAGTTCTCTTGGATATGACAAACCCCTGTTCTCTGTGCTGCACCAAATGGATACACTACATCTGATTTGTATACTACCCCTTCTCTAGCAGTCCATCAGGTTTTAGAATCTGGAATAAATAGACATCAGTTGTTCTGAAAAGGATATAGGGGTGTTAGCAGACTGCAAGATCCATATGTCAGCAAATTGAAGAGACAGCTAAAAAAGTTGATGCAAGTTTGGCCTGTATCAGGAAGGGGCATAGCTTTAAGAAATAGGGAAGTAATAATCCCACTGTGCTCTGCCCTTGTCATATTTCATCCAAAATACTGTATTCAGTTCAGCAGTACTTGAATCATGGCAACATGATTAAAGGAGGGCATTGGTAAAATGGAGAATGACAAGAGAAGAACAACCAGGAGGGTGAAAGGCCTAGAGTTCATGACATATGAATATAGGAGAAAGGAGGCAACATTTTAGCCTGGAGAAAAGTCTACATGGAGAGTATCTGCATTCAATTATTTGAAGTACCATCATGTACTTCAAATGCAGGAAGGGTTTGGCCCAGAGGGCAGAACCTGATATGGGTGAAAGTTGTAAAGAGGCCAATGTGGGCTTGACTTCCAGAAAAATTGCCCAACAGAGCTGTCTAAAAGTGATGGATGTCTTTCCTAGAGAGATAGTGCCCCCCCCCCCACCTGCTTGGATGTGTGTACTCCCTCAAATGATGCACATCACCATTCATTCTCACCTTTTCCTTCTGTGCTACTTCTCTGTCGGTCTTCTAATTCTACATATGGAATCTATTCAATAGGCTAAGACCCTTCCTCTAGGTCTCAGCTTTCACAAGTACCAGTGCATACCACAAAAAGGGACAATATGCACAATGACTAGAGAAAGCAGAACCAAAATATATGTGTGTACATGAATATATTATATACAAACATACACATACACATGGGTATGTGTATATGTAGATAGACAGATATAATAACTAAGATAATTTAATTGTAGCTAACACTAAAAGAAGGCTACAAAACTCAGGTAAAATATAATGAGCAACATTGGTTCCAAAATCCTAAAGTTAAAACTCATACCCATTCTTTTAGCAAACAACAAACTAAAATAATGGTAAGTTACATGTACCAACAGGCATAATCACTGTCTTGGGAAATTTTACACAGCTTTTTTTTTATGGGAAAGTACTATGGAGGAATTGTTATTGGAAATTTACTAATATATTAAAACAAAATGTGTGCATATGTGTGAATATATATATATGTATTGTATTATATATATATGTGTGTATGTATTGACATTTTTTTCTTAAAGGAAAGAGAAAATATGATGGACTTATCATGTGGTGAGAATGTATAACAGTTAAACAACTGGTAACGTGAGACTAAAGTTCAGGAATAAGATGTATATGTGGAGTCATGGACATAAAGATGATATCTCCTTGGTTAATGGACTCACTTTTTTTCAATGAATTACCCTCACCTGAGAGGGTAAAGTTCCATGGGGGGCTTAAGGATACATGAAAAGGTTTGGAATAGTGGCTATGCTGTGTGGAAGAGTGAATTGATTAGGGAGGTATAAAAAAATTGCCTTGTTGCAATAAGAGCCCAGTTGAAATCAGATAACATAAATAGTGGTAGACACAATCAGGATGGGGTTCATGATTTTCTCAAGTTCTTTTTGGCGAAACATAAACAGAGAACAAAAGAAGAGGATGATGTGAGTAGTCTAGGATTGAGGCTTGACAAGATGTCATTGCCAATAGGACAAAGAAGCAAGGGATTTGAGAGGGAAGGTAGTATGGAATAGAGTTGGTTTACCAAGAGAGATTGAGAGGAGGGAAAAGAAAGTAGTAAGTGCAAAGATGATAGCCTGGGAAAGAATTTAGAGGTGGAGGTACTGGAGATTATGGTACGAACAAAAAACAATGTCATAAGCCGCAGGGAAAGATAGAATGATAAAAGATTATTAGATAAATGAATTTCCGACTCTTGAGCAAGAAAATGGAATATTTGTGGGGGATGGCAAGGTGAGGGATATGATTTTGGTTGCGTATAACTGCTGCAGAATGGAGATGTAGGTAGGCCATGGGAATTTAGTAGATTAAAGAATTTGGAAGTTGTGTCTGTTGATGTTCACTAGGAGGAGGGCAAGAGTTAAGATGAAGAGAAAAACAATAAGCCAAGCACAAAATTCACTGAAGAAGAAAAGAGAATGCCCTGGACATTGATAGAAACAACCCCCAGTATCTTCATTCTCATATTATACTGAGATAATATGAACCTCAAAAAGGGAGACGTTACTTAGTGAGGTGGTAGAGCGAGAATCTAGAAGTGGAAGGGGGATAAAGGAGTATTCCAATTCCCCCAGCATGACCACTGAGTCAGGAGTTATAAAGAGTAGCCAGTCCTGGAAAAGGTAGAGGGAAAAGTGGTATCATCATTAGGAAGCCAGGTCTGACTGAGGGTCAGAAGAAAGAAGGAGAAATAGAGATATCATATGAAAGATTTCTTGTTCATTATGGAGCATAGGCCATAGTGAAAGAGATGGGCAAATCTTGAGTGGCACCTTAGGGTTGGGGGTAGGATAGAACGGGATAGGTATGCAGGAAAGTTAAGTTGGGGATAAAGAAGAGAGTTTGCACATTGGAAGCAGGGTCAGAATTACTGGGATAAGGTGAGTAAAGGAAATGGGGGAGTACCAACTGTTGATTAAGTCCAGGCTAAATATCAGTGGTTAGAGAAAAGTCCACTGAGAAAGGCACAGGATTAGACTGCACAGATCCTCCCATTAGGTTCAAGTTAATAGTAAG
Organism: Vombatus ursinus; assembly: GCF_900497805.2. Taxonomy (NCBI): domain Eukaryota; kingdom Metazoa; phylum Chordata; class Mammalia; order Diprotodontia; family Vombatidae; genus Vombatus; species Vombatus ursinus. Next base: position 13,491,056 of record NW_020954630.1, on the reverse strand, counting down.
TGGTGATATTTTGTTCTGTGAGGCCCTAGGAGGCTTGTCTTAGAGCAAGCAAGAGCAGGCAGAGGAGTGGGAGCCTGGTCAGGAAACCATAGTGTGTAGCTTGCTCTGAAGGAATTCTTGGAGTGTGTAGAGTAGAGGAAGGAAGAGGAAGTAGAATAGGTATTGTTCCCAGAGAATGTCAGGTTGAATTGAATTGAATTGAATTGAATTGAATTTGTAGTTTCTGGCTATCAAGATGGCCCTTGAACCAAGACAAGCTTATTTCAAAGGGTCGCTAATACAGTTTTGGTCTTGACTGACCACCATAGTTTCAAGCATCCCCCATTTTCTAGGAAATTCAATTAGTGAGAGTTCCAATCGGTCACATTTTTAAGTGGGTTTTATTTATGTATCCACCATGTTTTAATGCAGGATCCTACTGAGAAGCAAGAAAACCCAAATCAGTCTTTCTTTGTATTGCAGCAATACACCTTCCTTATTACCTTACTCTTCATTACCCATTAGACTTTATTCCTTACTTTCAAGTTCAGAACACCATGATGGTAGCTGACCCTTTGGATAACATAAACTATTTCCCCTCTGTGCTACCAACGTGGAATATTTGTCCTATGGGAAGTATTCTGCCTTGGTCTACCAATCAAGATTATCTTCTCTTGTGAACCAGTTTCTTCTCCACTTCTTGTCATCATTCTTCTCTATACTACATATTGAGGTACAGCTTTCCCTTTCCTTTTCTGTTGCCCGAGACAGAGTAACAGACAAACCAAGACAACCACAGCAGTGCTTCATTTGCTAATTATGGTCAGAATGATTGAGCTACCTTACTACTTAGTTGGCTAGGTTAAAATCAACACCAATGTCCTTGAATAAGAACAAGGATGATTGGAAAACCACCATCATAAATAATTGATATCTCAGGCACAGATATTAGATGAAACCAATTATCATTTAACTCTAGACCAGTTAGTATTTTCCATGTCTATTCTATGCTAACTCACCTTTCTACTCTCCTGGGTTTGTACCACAGCTATGAACTCCCTTGTGACTCCTGCTTGATCCTTGTAAAATATTTTTCTGTGTATCCTCTCAGATCATGACATAGACAATATCTTCCTATCCTAAAAGAGCCCCTCCTTGAGATTTAGTAATCACACCTAATTACCAGTTTTTGATTAGAACAGAGATCCAACACTTCTATTAAATCTTATTTCATGATTTCTGTCTACACGTCTACAAAGCAATGTCTTGCTACTGGAGAAGATACTGTGGGGTTTTTGCCCTCAATTAGAATTTCATTCCTCATGTCTCTCAATTCCTTATGACTCGCACCTGTTTCCTAGAAGAGTTCCTGGAAGTTGGCCAAGTAGATTTACGAAATATAAGAAAGAATACTAAAGAAATAGCTCAAAGGGAAATAAACTTTGACAAAAAACATTTTTGAGACGTGAAAGTCTACTTTGATCTTAAGAATCCCTCTACTTACCAGGCTAATTACAAGTGGATTAGAATTTGGTTTGGGCTTAAAAACAGAAAAGAGTCTATTTCTTAGAACGAGTATAATAACATGTTTATTCACAGTCATTCATTCCTTTGATAAATCTGTGATCTCATCTATATGGGTCATAATTTCAAGAGTGTAGATTGCAATCTATCCATATTTTCTTGCACAACTTTTAGCCACATCTCCTGTGAGTCCTCCTTAATGTGTCTATTTAATGTACCTGAAATGTAATACTAAATCTTTCAATATCCTGTAAGTATCAATGCAACCTGAAAGCTATCCATCTATTATCCCTTACTTTCCCCACAAGACCACTTCCCAATCGTACATATTTTTTGTGATACCATTTACACCAAGCCTCATAGTCAATAATTATTGGTAATAAGCTGCATTTTATACCTACATATGACCTTCCATCATTGCCCTTGGGTCAATTGCAATTTTGATAGCTGAGAAATTGTGATGTTGCAGCCATACCCAATCAGTGGTGAAATACTGGTGCTTATCTGTACATCTTATTTTTCTGCGCAATATTTCTTCCCTAATATTACCATAACAGTAACTGTCAGCTTTTCTTAGATCACATTATCCAAAAAGGATGAAGACTGAGAAAAAGCCATTAAATTTGGCATTAAGATACACATTTTTTCCAAACTTCACGTCTTGTCATTGAAGGTTTTGGTCTCACTTTTCTGAACTGGCTTGATTTGAGCAGTGGAGGTTAAAACTTCATGTTGTATGTACAAATACAGAAAGGAGCCATCGGAGTCCAAAACAAAAAATCTTTCTCAGCCTCTTTGAGGATAGAAAGGCCCTAGAACTCTATGGGAATCCACTTGCTTGAGTCCAGATGGTACTCCCCTTCCCCAAATCACATCCCAAAGACTTATGGAACCTCAAGCACTTCAGTTAACTCACATCTTATAGTGCTCACTCCATACTACCAGCACACACCCAATTCAAACTTTAAAGAAGCCTCTTCAATGCTAAACTAATTCACAGGGAACAGGCAGTTCCCTTTAGGGCTTCCATTTTAATAACAGAGTCCTATTGGTACAACCTGCCTATTGTCTTCAACTTAGTCCAGCTAATCTATCATCCACCCCTTCTATTTTTAGACCTCCTATTCCCAATCTTCACTACAACTAACCATTGTAGATCTACGTACTCTGTGAACTGTCCTACTTCTATCCTTTCCCTGATCAGGCTCCGTCATTGGACTCTACACCAATTCCGTTTTGCTCTACAGGACATGCCACCAACCTAGTTCCTGTTCCTTCACTTATCTATTCCAGTTAGGACTCAATGGCTTCAATCTGCATTCATCGGCATCCAACCATGGTGATCCATCCTCAACATGCTGGCATTCACCTAATCACTTCTCTTGTCCTTTATCATTGTTAAAATTAATTACCTGAAACAGAATACAATTCTTAGGTACAAAGTCTCCAAGTAAATAATGATTTAATAGTGTCAAAATATTTTGGAGACATCGTTTTCCAGAATTAAGGCTCAGCAAACAGGTTGTGCCCTGAGCTTGGCATAACAACAATCCTTCGCACTCTGCATGATTTTGCCCTCTGGCAAAGTGTATTGCTTTCACCCCACCAGGTGTTCACTGAGGTATTTATGCCCCTTCTATTTCCCAGGGACCTGAGAGCCAATGTGGTACAGCCTAAGTCATCTAACACCTCCCTTGACATGCACACAATTCCTGTTCCTTGTGTCTGCCAAATTAACCAAACCAGGTACTACCCTCCTGCTCTCACTGGTTCTGTACCCCACTGTGAGACAATCAATTTGAAGACTATTCCCACAGGACCCAGGAAAGCCACACATGAGCCTGCCGTGGAAACAGCAACTCAAGACCTGAGAATGAATATGTCATAGTCCAGCCTATTTGAGATTTTTTATGTTTATAAAGCACTGCCTTGCCCCAACATGTTAAGCCCTCCTAATCAGGAGAGGGGGCTTCTGTTTGCAAGCATCATTTTCCTCACTCTGAATTTAATTAAACTTCTGTTTGTGTCCTGACTCTCCTGTCTCTGGCTTACTTTGTGTGGCTTCTGCCACCCACAGGTTAGGGGCCAGTTCTGGTCCAGTTGACAACAGTAATGGTCAATAGGTTACCATTAATTCAGGTCAACTATAATCCCTCAGTTATTAGTGACAAAGGAGCGACTTACAGAGCTTATTTTTATAACAAAAAGAGGCATACGATTTACAGGAATAGCAAAGTATAACAAGAACAGAGAAGTAGGCTGATTTGCAATATTTGGCTACTGGGCTGTTGGGGGCATAATGGAGAGTTTTACAAGAATACAATGAACACTTATTTACATACAGTGAATAGCTGGTTTAAAAATGTAACTTTTCTACTTGCTAATTATTAGCAGATATAATTTCACGATTTTCTAAATCATCTCAGATGAAACTCATTGAGTTACAAATTTAGATCACAACTCTGGTTCGGGGTGTGGGAGTGGTCCTTAAACCTCTTATTAATTCATAAGAATTTAAGGCAAAAGGCACTTCATTGCTACACTTTTTCTTCAAAGACTGTTATCACATTCATTTTACTAACTCAATAGGGAAATGGCTTCTCTAATAGCATTTTGTAATTTTTAGAAAATTTTCACACTCATTTTACTAACTCAATAGGGAAATTGCTTCTCTAATAGCATTTTGTAATTTTTAGAAAATTTTCACTTAACAGTATGTTTGTAAAAGCATATTTTCATAATTTAAAAAATTCTCATTTCTAATCACATATCTCATATTCTTCCAAATTCCACAATACAAGCAAACTGGAAGTCTAAAGAATATCTATTCAGTTAGATAAAATCTTAAAATATTCTTCTCAGAAAATCATTCATGTTATTGATATGTTATGTAATCCAAAACCCAATAACAATAATCAACATTTATACATTGCTCATTATACTAAGCACTTTAGAATCATTTAATTCTTCCAACAACTTTGGGAGGTAGGTGCTATTATTATTATTATCATCCCCTTGTACATACAAAGACTGGTCAAATTTTCTAATATACTACAATTACAATGTAGCTTCGAAACAAAATTTTCAACCCAATCAATTTTTGATATATAATTACTAGTGGCAATAACTAGATCTCATTTTTCACAGCGGTTCATTATTTTTAGTTGGTTCATATCCAAAAGTTCATGGTGACACCTCCAGCCCCAATAACTGCTTCTTTATTTCTTTAAATCACTCAAAGAGACACGTTAATTCCTTTTTATTTTTCTGACTTAACCTTATCAATGTATCTTAGGGCATTTTTCAAAAAATTCCCCAAATTTTTTTCTCAAAACTTCAACCCTCTTTCTGTCATGCCCTGAATTCACGCTGTGTCAATGTAGACTCCAGTTTTCCTTAAACTTTTTACTCATTCTTCTCTCATTCCTTACTTTCTTAAACTGTTATCTTTTCTTTCATTTTATGAAAACCCTTCAAAACTGGACCTTTCTTGAGGGGGCGGAGCCAAGGTGGCAGAGGGAAAGCAGTGACTTGAGCTCTTCCCCAAACCCCTCCAAATATCTGTTAAAAAAAATGGCTCTAAACAAATTCTAAAGCAGCAGAACCCACAAAAAGACAGAGTGAAACAAATTTCCAGCCCAAGACAACCTGGATGGTTGATCATAAAGGTCTATCACGCCAGGTAGGGAGAGGACCACAGTTCGGCGTGGGCACACAGGCGGCAGTGACCCTGGAGCAGGTCTCAGAGGATTGAATCGTGGGCAGCTGTGGGGGTTTCCAGACTACTCAACCCATGAACACCAAACACAACTTAAGAGGTCAGTGGGAAAAGTCTGTTTCTTCAGTGAGAGGGAAGCTAGGTCTCAGCCACAATTCCCAAGCTCAGCCTGGGGAAGCGGCTGCCTCCTGAGCTTCTGACCCACAGACTGAGGGGGAATCGAGTGGCTGATCAGAGGGGGATTGCAGGGATCTCTTTGCCAATGCTGAGGCAGGAATCTCTTGCTTTGCCCATGCTTGGATCTGGGTCACAGTTCTGAAGGTGGTCCTGGGCTAGGAGGAGGGCTGGCATGGTGGAGCTTGTTGTGGTGGTGGAGAGGAAACACCTTGCACCTTATCATACCACCTTGGAAGAACTGAAAATTTATAGAAGTAACTCAGAAAACAGCTGTACACACCCCCAAAGCTTGGGACAGTACATTCTCCACATTGGAAGCAAACTCGTACCTTAACAAAGAGTTTAAAACTCAAGTAATTGACTGGGATCATGAGCAAACCTCACAAAAAGAGTCAGACTATATTATCTTACTTTGGTGACAAAGAAGTTCAAAACATACAACCAGAAGAAGACAACAAAGTCAAAGCTCCAACATGATTGTGAAAGATGTGCTTCATACTCATTTCAGAAAATAGAACACAATCTTTTTCTTGATGTCACAGTTCAGTGAAAAAAAAAAAAGGCAGGGGGCAGAGCCAAGATGGCGGAGTAAAATCAGTGACTTGCTTGAGCTCCCCCCCAAACCCCTCCAAATACCTATAAAAAATGGCTCTAAACAAATTCTAAAGCAGCAGAACCCACAAAAAGACATAGTGAAACAAATTTCCAGCCCAAGACAACCTGGATGGTTGATCAGAAAGGCATATTGCACTGGGCTGGGAGAGGAACACAGGTGGGCATGGGTGTGCAGGCCTCAGAGAACCTGGAGCAGGTCTCAGAGGACTGAATCATGGGCAGTTGTGACAGTTTCCAGACTTCTCAACCCATGAACACCAAAGACAACTTAGAAAGTCAGTGGGAAAAGTCTGTTTCTACAGTGAGAAAGAAGCGCAGGGTCCCACCCCTATTCCCTGAGGTCAGCCCTGGGGTGACGGCTGCCTCCTGAGCTTCTGGCCCACAGACTGAGGGGGAATCAAGTGGCTGATCAGAGGGGGGATTGCAGGGATCTCTCTGCTGGTGCAGGATTCTCATGCTTTGCCCATGCTTGGATCTAGGTCACAGTTCTGGGTGGCAGTCCTGGGACAAGGAGGAGTGCTAGCATGGTGGAGCTTGTGGTGGCTGTGGAAAGGAAATCCTCCTCACAGTTCCAAGACAGAAAAGAGTGCTTGTGGTCACTCATAGGGCAGAACATAGGCCAGGATAGGAGTAAACACCTCGTCCTTGATCATAACACCTTGAAAGAACTGAAAATTTACAGGTCCCTAGAAGTATCTCTGAAAACAGCTTCACAAAACCCCTGAAGCTTGGGAAAGTACATTCTCCACACTGGAAACAGACCCCCCACCTTAACAAAGAGTTTATAACTCAAGTAATTGGATGGGATCATGAGCAAGCAGCACAAAAGGAGTCAGACTATATTATCTTACTTTGGTGACAAAGAAGATCAAAACATACAACCACAAGAAGACAATGAAGTCAACGCTCCTACATCCAAAGCCTCCAAGAAAAATATGAATTGGTCCCAGGCCATGGAAGAACTCAAAAAGGATTTTGAGAAGCAAATAAGAGAAGTAGAGGAAAAACTGGGAAGAGAAATGAGAGTGATGCAAGAAAATCATGAAAAACAAGTCAACAATTTGCTAAAGGAGACCCAAAAAAATACTGAAGAAAATAACAACTTAACTAACCCAAATGACTAAAGAGGTTCAAAAAGCCAATGAGAAGAATGCCCTAAAAAGCAAAATTGGTCAAATGGAAAAGGAAGTCCAAAGGATTACTGAAGAAAATACTTCCTTAAAATTAGAATAGAGCAATTGGAAGCTAGTGACTTTCCGAGAAATCAAGACACTGTAAAACAAATCCAAAAGAATGAAAAATTAGAAAACAATGTGAAATATCTCATTGGAAAAACAACTGACCTGGAAAATAGATCCAGGAGAGAAAATTTTAAAATTATTGGATTATCTGAAAGCCATGGTCAAAAAAAGAGCCTAGATATCATCTTTCAAGAAATTATCAAGGAAAACTGTCCTGATATTTTAGAACCACAGGGCAAAATAGAAGTTGAAAGAATCCACCAATCTCCTCCTGAAAGAGATCCCCAAAGGAAAACTCCTAGGAATATTGTAGCCAAATTCCAGAGTTCCCGGGTCAAGGAGAAAATACTACAAGCAGCCAGAAAAAAACAATTCAAGTATTGTGGAAACACAATCAGGATAACACAAGATTTAACAGCTTCTACATTAAGGGACCACAAGGCATGGAATTTAATATTCTGGAGGGCAAAGGAGATAGGATTACAACCAAGAATCACCTACCCAGCAAAACTGAGTATAATCCTTCAGGGAGAAAAATGGTCATTCAGTGAAATAGAGGACTTTCAAGCATTCTTGATAAAAAGACCAGAGCTGAATAGAAAATTTGACTTTCAAATACAAGACTCAAGTGGAGCATGAAGAGGTAAACAGGAAAAAGAAATCATAAGAGACTTATTAAGGTTGAACTGTTTACATTCCTGCATGGAAAGATGATATTTGTAACTCATGAGACCTTTGTCAGTATTAGGGTAGTTGGAGGGAAAAAATTTTATGTATGTATATATATATATATATAGATATAGATATAGATAGATAGATAGATAGATAGATAGATAGATAGATAGATAGATAGATAGATAGATGGCACAGGGTGAGTTGAAGATGAAGGAGTCATATCTGGAGAATAAAATTAAGGGGTGAGAGAGGATTATACTAGGAGAAAGAGAAAAGGAGAGATAGAATGGGGTAAAATATGTCACAAAAAAAAACAGAAAAGAAAAGGCTCTTACAGTGGAAGGGAAACAGGGGAAGATGAGAGGGAATGAGTGAATCTTATTCTTATAGGATTTGACTTAAGGAGGGAATAACATACACACTCAATTGGCTATGGAAATCTGTCTTACCCTACAGGAAAATGGAGGGGGAGGGGACAAGAGAGTAGCGGGATGATAGAGAGGAAGGCCGACTGGGAAAGGGGGTAATCAGAAGCAAATACTTCTGAGGAGGGACAGGGTCAAAAGAAAGAATAGAATAAATGTGGGGGGGATAGGATTAAGGGAAATAGAGTTAGTTTTTCACAGCATGTCTACTATAGAAGTGTTTTGCATAACTGCACATGTATAACCTATATTGAGTTGCTTGCCTTTTCAATGAGGGTGGGTGGGGAGGGAGGAAGGGAGAAAATTTGGAACCTAAAGTTTTAAAAACACATGTTTAAAAAAATGTTTTCACATGCAATTGGGAAATAAGAAATACAGGAAATGGGGTACAGAAATCTATCCTGCCTTACAGGAAAAATAGAAGGGGAAGGGGATAAGAGAAGGGGGAGAGAGATAGAAGAAAAGGCAGACTAGGGGAAGGGGTATTCAGAATGCATGCCATCTTGGGGAGGGAGGAGGGATGAGATGTGGTGAAAATTTGGAACTCAAAATCTTGTGGAAGTAAATGTTGAAAACTAAAAATAAATAAATTTATTAATAACAAAAAAAGTATATGACAAAAAAATAAAAAATAAAAAAATAAATAAAACTGGACCTTTCTTGTTACCTTATCCAACAGTTCTTACTTGCTTAATTCCTATAGTCTTTATTTCCCAATCATCTACACTTAATCCTCACTCCACTGAATTTCACTTCACCCTTCAGCACAAGTTTTTATTACACAAAACCAATTAATTGAAGTACTGTCACTCTTTTTTTCCTTTGGGCTTACAAAAGCACAGTTTATTCCAATTTCTTTAAGGCCTATTTTTTTTTTTGCATATAACAGTCAAATAAAACCCAAACACAACTTACTGAGCACAACTCAAAGTTTAGGTCCCTCCTAGTTCCTCATTGCTGAGCTTAGAGAAGTCACCTATCTCCTTCCCAAAATTAATCTCTTTTATATGGGAAAAGTATTCATCCACCTTTTTCATGGCCAAGACTCAACTATGGCTTAGGAATGTCATAGATATTGGTATCTTAAAGGTTCTCTGTTATTCCTCTCACAACAGGTTTGTTTTTTACTATTTCTCTTATAATGCACTATAAATGAAATGTTGTACAGTTTCTTCCACATTTAAACTGCTTTACTTTTTCAATATGTAGTTAACTAGCATTGTATAAAAGCAATTTCCATTTCAGTGCTGTTGACTGTGAATGTTCTTCATCCCTAAGTGCCCCTCTTCCTTTTACAAAGTTTTGATACTTTCCAATACTGTAGATTATTAGGTTATTTAATTTTCCAATGATTTTAAATGAAAAGAAATCCTCATCACACTAATTTAACTTTGAATTCATCTAAATGTATTATAGCTGTATAATTACTAATAGGAAGAATTTTAAAACTTCAAATTTCACTAGGGTCATTAACTGCCAAGATTTTAAATTCCAGGACCCAATATTATCTATGTGCTTATGATTTAATTTATCATTGTCAATGAGGCAAGAAACATTCTGAAATAATTTGCAGGTTCTCTTTTGTTCTCTCAAGATTCCTGCTTTTATACCAATATTTATAAGCCACATAATCCTTTTAATTTGCTCTTTTGTAGTCTAAGCACCCTTCATTAAGTGTGCATACATTTAATTCATTCCTTTACTTTCCTATAATGCTATGTTCTTGTTTAATTCTATCTTCAATAATTCTTACCCTAACTTATAGCCTTACTTATTATAGTTCTACCAAAATACACTTTGCACTTCCATTGATTTCAACACAAGTTTTACTGTGTTTCTAATTAACCTATTTTTAAAGATGTAAACAATCAATCAAAGGAGGTTATCCTACCTATGTGGTAGGCAGCAGAAACCACTAAAAAGGGTTATTATTATTCCATGGAAAATATATGGTTGAAAAAACTAATGGACTGAGGCATAGAAAAGATGGTGGAGTGATGGAAAGCAATGTAGCAAGCTCCTTTCCACAAACTTCTCCTAACAGATCTAGAAAATATGCCAGACTGAATCCTAATGAAGAAATTAAGAAAAAGTCACAATATATCTTTTGTCTAGCCTAGTTTGGCATAGGGAGACATACATGAAGGTCTGCCATGACATGTTAAGATGGAGACATAGACATGGAGACTGGATCAAACCAGGAGCACACTGCACATGGGGTGCTCCAACATCCGGGTCAAGGCCCTGCACCAAACTTAGAGGACATCCCAGGTTCAGACTGAGCTATCCCTACACTCATATCAAGACAGCAGTTTTGACACCCATTACCCTGTCCTGGGTTGCAGATCCAAGGTAGAGTGAGAAGGGGATCTGTGCAAGGCAGTGGCATTCCCAGGTAGGGAAATCTTGACTGGTGTATGGAGAAAGGAGAAAGTTCAGAAGGCAACAGCAATAACAGTAGCAGTGGTATGCCTCATAGCTCAGGTGTAAAGTAGGATCTCAGTTTTAACATCTAGCACAGCCTATAGGGGAATACCAGGGCAGTAATCCCAGACCAAAGAGAACCCTACAGTTCTGCAGCTCTGAGCCAACAGAGTTTTCCATCTGGCTGATAAGGGTGGAGTGCAGTAGCAGTCTACTCTTGCTCAGACCCAAGTTTAGATCAGAAACTTGCAGAACTCAGACCACAGAGCTCAGACTTTTCCCTGAATCAGACCACTTTGGTAGCACTGAAAGTTTGCAGGTTCCTAGCCTGTCCCTGAGATCCTGCAACAACACAATACTCAATACCCCAAGAAAATAATAATAGGGGATAGATAGGTGGTGCAGTGGATATAGCTCCGGCCTTCGAGTCAAAAGGACCTGAGTTCAAATCTGGCCTCAGACACTTGACCCTGGGCAAGTCACTTAACCCCGATTGCTTCACCAAAAAAGAAGAAAAAGAAAAAAGCCATAGCATCAAGTTCAAAGTAAGGAAGTAGGCAAGAAGAATGGGTGAACAAAAACAAACAAACAAACAAAACTCCACCATAATTAGCTACTGTGGTGGCAGGGATGCTCCAGTTACAAACACAAAAAAGAATTACTCTATAACACCTACATGCATTGCCTCAGCTTGGGCACAAACTCAACTAGAATTCCTGAAAGTGATAAAGCAAGAGTTTAAGAAAGTTAAAATATGTATTTTATATAGAATGAAAGCATTTGAGGAAAATATTAGAAAAGAAATGAGAAATATGGAAGAAAAATTGGAAAGTGAACTAATAGTTTAACAAAAAAGGTACAAAACTTTGCCTAAGCAACAAACTCCTTGAAAATTTGATTGGACCAAATAGAAGCCAATGGCTTCATGAGGCAACTGGAACTATTACAACAAAGTCAAAAGGCTGAAAAAATAGGGGGAAAGTTCTTACCTGATAAAGGTATCAGGGCTCAGTGGGGTGGCACGGTGCTTTCAAACCTACCCTTTTGTAAGCATTTAGCACAGTCTTATTCACTACTCTAAATGCAGCTCACTGTGGGTGGTGCTGAGATACACATGCAGTACAACCCAAATTGCCTCACTCTTGTAAGGACCTGAATAACACACTGCCAGGCACATGTTTTCTTCCTGAGCACCCATAATTAGCAATTAAAACTTACTCCTGCCTTTGAGCAGGGTAACACCTTCTATTCAAAGTCCTAAAGCTTTTTTCCATTTTTTTTCTTCATTTTCATAATTGTTTTTGCTCTTCCCTTTGCCTCAGTAAATCTCTAATTAAATGCAACTCAATTCCATATTTATTAAGTGATATTGTGTGCAAAGCACTGTGCTACATGGGATATAAAGACAGGAATAAACTGTCTTTGTCCTCATAGACCCTCTATTTTCTTGGGACACACAATTTTTACACACAAAAGGACTTACAAAGTAAGACAAAATAATTTCAAGAAGGCCTAAAGTGAGGAAGTCAAAGTTGTGCTTTGAAGGAAGTGAGAAGTTATAAGAGGCAGAGATGAGGAGCAAAGACATCTCAGATGTAGGGAACCACTTGGGCAAGGGCAAGGAGGCAAGAGATGGAATATTATGTATGAGGAACAGCTAGCAAACCATTTGGACTGCAATGGAGAGCATGTGCAGGATAGCATATGAAATAATACCAGAAATGGAAGGCATGGGGTCCATCCACTCATACCACCCCCTCCCACTTCATACTGTGACATTACAATCCAAGTCCTGTGCAAAACTGGGATTTCCAGCTAATCACGGACCGAGGTTTCTCTATATGGAATCTTTTGAGTAGCCTTAAGATCCAGGAAAGCATCCATTACCATCCAATTGGTGCATAATGCTTATTTAAAAATCTTTCTTTGATATATTTCTCAGCATAATAGGACCATTATTCTACTCCTATCCCAATATCTCCACATTTTATTCTTTGAAGTTATGAAATAAAGCCTCATCTTCCTCCTCTCCCACTGGAGCCCAACTTCCCTCATCCCTCAACAGCAGCTGAAATTATTCTGGCCATCATTTCTTCCAATGCTCAATTCTTTCCATTGCCTGGTTACTGTCATTCATCAGGCCACTCCACCACAGATCAGAGAACTCCTTCACAAAGGCAACATTCTTTACCAAGGATTGGTGAGAAAAAAGCAGAACAGTCTTCATAGCTTTCCATTAAACACTCCTTTAATATCTTTTGATTTGACCTGCTTCCTGCCCAGGCTGACTTAGATCATTCCATTCCTCCAACTCCTATACCTTGACTTATGTAATACATTATATTGTTAACAAACTTGTTGCCCAGAATAATTGCGTAACTCATAGGCACTATTCTCTTAGCAGTTGAAAATGAGAAATGCTGATGCCCCCAATGTTCATGACTCTAAAGATCTCTTTTTCTCCTCATAGTAAAGACCACAATGTTCCTTCAGCCCTCTTGAGTCACCACAATGTGACATGTTATAGGGTTTAATATGATCTTTAGATAAAACTAAAATTTCATAACTTAATGAATTCATGGGATCAAGAGAACAAGTAGAAACATTAGCTTTAGCAGAGCAATGAATTGCTTCTGAGAGCAAAAGAATAGAGAACAGTGATAATGCAGGTGTAGAGTAGGGGGACAAGGGAGCGCCTGAAAGTCAGCTTTCTATTTTCTCAGGGACATCTGCTAAGAGAGAAGGCATCAGGCAGCTTTGGAACATTGAGAAAAAGGGGAAAAATTTAGAAAAGCCATCAAAAGAAAATGTGACTGTCCTTCAAAGAAGGCTAAAATAATTTCTCTACAACAGAAAGGGGCTGGTGGAGATAAAATAATATGAATTTATTGTTGGCCCTGTTGATAGTTATGTGATTTCCTCCAAGATCATTCATTAGCTTTATGAGCAGATTTGGAAGGTGTCAGGAACCCTAGACTGGGATTTGGTGTGATATGAACTGTCCTAGGAGAAAGTCACAAGGGATGCTAAGGTACAAATTGGTACATAAATGTAGTACAAGCCACAATTTAAACACAGATTCTCTGGTTCCAAGTATTTTCATATAGAAATTGAATTCATCTTCTCCTGATTCTTTCCAGAGGTGGGAGATAAGTGTGAAACACTTCAAATAATGCCAGATTTCTTTGATATGTTGAACTTTTTTTCTAAACTAATTTTGCCTTTTTTTTACTCTTTTTTATAAGGAATGGCTGGGGGAGAAAATAAACTGAGAAATGTAGGTGATGTAAAAAAAGATATCTTAAAAACTATGTTCAAAAAGAAACAATCTATTTTGGTTGCTTGAAAATGTGATCATAACTCACAAAATTTCCCCTAAAAACTGTAAAAAGTACAAGATTACCTAATGCAGAACATTTAATTAATAGCATTCTGCATCTACTTTTTTTAAAAACCCAAATTCAATAAAGAAATCCAAGTGGAAATTATTTTAAAAAAATCTTTCCAATGTCTGAGATTATTGTTAATGTGGTTTAAATGTTCTATTTTTGCCCGTTTAGCCTTCTCTATTAGTGATTAAAAAAAAAAGACAACTTTAAATCAGGCTTAAACAGAGTCAATTAAGCATTTACTTTGGTTGTTAAAAGTAGCACAGAGTTGACTAAGCATTTTGGGTGGTAGGTTAAAGAAAAGTTTCTTTGGTTCCAGACCTAGAGCCCTCAAGATATTGATTGGGTCTATCAAGTTCCAAGTAAACAAGTTCCTACATATATACATTCAACCTCTGAACAGACTTTTCAGAAATTTGTAATCAGAATCACAGAATGTTTTCCCTAATGATAGATTACTTTCCAAGTGATGCTACAATCACTTCTGGATTTAATTTCAGACAGTTTTTCTTCAGGTTAAAAAAAAGCCGACAAAATAATAATCTGTGTTCTCACTTGTTTGCTCTCCACTCTCTTTCTCTTTTCCCTGACAAAACTATGAAAAAGCATTCATAACAAAATAATTAAGTAAAAACAAAATTTTCCTAGGGAAAAAATTGAATTTGCATTCACAGATTTTCAAAAATCTCAGGATTTAGTGATGGTAAGTACATTAGAGGTCATTTAGTACAATTCCCTCACTTTATGGATGAGGAAACTGAGGCTCACAAAGATTAGGTCACTTACCCAAATTCATACAGCTACAAATTTACAGAACTAAGATATAAGCCTTAATCCTCTAATTTCAAATCTAATTTCTTTTTTTTAAAGGATTATTTTTAAATCTTGGTTTTTTTAAATTTCATTTTTATTTTTAGTTTGTGGAATAAAACAAACATTTCCATAACATAATACAGTAAAAAAAAAAAAAAAAAAAAAGATTGCACATTAAACTGCAAGTCTACTAGGCACAACTTGCTATTCCTTTCAAATACACAACAAAATTACCACATAAATTTCCTTTTTTTCTTCCTTTTCCCCTCCCCCTCTCCCTAGAGATGGCTGCCATTACACAAATAGGTAGGTATGTATGTATACACACACATATGTGTGTGTATACATACATATATTATATATATATAATTGTTCTATGCATACTTCTATTTATTGGTTCTTTCTCTGGATGCAGATAGCATCTTTCTTCATATGTTCTTTATAGTTAATTTGGATATTTATAATAATTTGTAATTCATGAAGTAGTTTGTTTTTTTTTTCATTTTATTAGCAGGCATTCTGAATACCCCTTCCCTTAATCTGCCCTCCCTTCTATCTCCCTCCCTGCTTCTCTTATCCTCTTCCTCTTCTATTTTCCTGTAGGGCAGATAGTCAAATCTAATTTCTTTTGACTGCAAGAAAGATTTATTGACTATGGAAATTACACAAAAGGAATACCTAAAATAGTTAATTCAAAGACTTTCAGTTTCAAAGTTCAGGCATTTTAATAAAGTTGGGTCTGGAGACACTTTTCTTATACCATAATCATTTCATAGGTCCAAACAATACTAAATTGATTTAATGGCAAGTGGGGCTGTTTTTCCTTGAAAGGAAGGGATGAAGAGGGAAGGAAAGAAGCATTTATTAAGCACCTACTATGTGTCAGACACTGGGATAAGCATTTTGCAAACACTGTTTCACTTGAAATTCAAAATAATCCTGTGAAGTAGGTGCTATTATTGCTTCCATTTTACAGTTGGGGAAACTGAGGCAGACAGAGGTTTGTTTTTTTTTTAAGTGACCTGAAAGAAAATTATTCCAGTATTGTGTGATGATCAAAATGAAACTTCCAGAAAAAGTATTCATGGTTTGTCACTGTTGAAACTCAAATCCATTAAAACTAATTTTAAAGCCAATTACAATGTCTTAAATTTAAAAAAAGAATTTAGGGGCAGCTAGGTGGTGCAGTGGATAGAACACCACCCTGAAGTCAGAAGCACCAGAGTTCAAATCCGACCTCAGACCCAACACTTGACACTTACTAGCTGTGTGACCCTGGGCAAGTCACTTAACCCCAATTGCCTAAACACACACACACACACACACACACACACACACACACATTAATTGGTGATAGGAAAATAGTAAAACGAAGAGAATATCTATAAATAGAAACCATCATGAAGAATTATGAGGCATAAGGGAAAAGGTTTTAGGCATGTGTTTGATGACGAGGGAAAACCAAACTTCTCCTGTCCAGAAAGAGAACATCTGATACAAAGGAATGAAGAGGGGGAAAAATTCTTCAGCTCCAAAGAAATAACCATAGATCCACCATAGTTTTGTCACTGTTTTGTTCAAATCACCTTCAGAGCTAATCTAGATGACTATTCCAGCAGGAATGTACTGAAGTTACCATTCAATAAAGCAGCAACCCAGGAATCAAAGACCACCAGTTTGAATTAGGTAAAACATTGTATATAAAATTGAATTCAAATTGAATTCTATGAAATAAAAAAAAAACACCAAAGAAGCTGGACTTAGACATCACAAAAGATAAGACCTGTAGGACTCCATTATAAAATCTGCTTCCCTACAAACCCCACATTCTTTTCAAAGAGAAGAAAAGAACATTTAAAAATCAATGTGAATCTGAGTGATTTATGGATGTGTAGGGTACAGAAACCCTTATTAATGAATCAGAGACTCAGAGATATTAGCAAAAAGAATGATTCATTTATTGGCTTTCTCAAAAAAGGGATCCCTCAGAACACCAAAAAATGGCGCCGACCTAAGAGAGCAGAGGTGTGTTCAGATCAACAGGTTATATAGGTCCTAGAAGCAATCCCCTCCCCAGCCCCCTCCTCAGGGCTCACTGGTGCAAGCTCTGACGGTACGATCTATTCGCGGCAATCTACCCCAGCAAAAGAGAACAAAGACACTTTCACAATTTGCCTGAGACAAGAAAAGGCGGGGAGGTTTTCTTTTTCTTTTTAGAGTAAACCGTTTTAGAAAGGGAGGAGGAGGTCTGATAAAGTACAAGATGTGTTGAAAACCATGTTTCTTTACAAGGTCAACCAGCTGCAAGTGTTTCAACACCTAGTTTGTAACTTTCTGTTACAGAACATAGAGCCCTGAAAATAATGTATACAAATAGGTTGTTCTTTCTTTTAAATACCTCCTAAAGGGAACTTAATGAAACTGTGAAACTGTTGGTAAAATGTGCTACCTACTATTACAAATATTATTGTACCACCATATCTCAAGAGTGGGACACACTGAAAAGCTATCGGAAAAGTTGAGTGGAATATTTAGCACTGGAAAACTTTCCATCTACCCTGTGTCTTTATTTTCATTTCATTCCTTTCCTCCCTTCCTTCCCTATTCTTCCCCTCTTCAATCTCCCCTCCAATCTTTTTTAAGCATAACTAGTAATTGTGGTGCATATCCCTTTAAGACTCATCTGTGTTTTTAAAAGGTTTTCTTTTAAAAGGGAACTGGTCTGGATGACCTCTAAAGGCCTTTCTGACTCAAAGTCTAGAAATAATGTAAATTGCATTTGTAAGAAGAGAACCTCTGAACTGTCAGTTATGCCCAAGGAAAGGAACATAGGAACCATTGTAATCTGTTTCCTAAAGTGGTCAGCTAAATGAAATTTTGTCATCAACAAAATACTGGGATTTGTCAAGAAATGTAAAAATCATCCTTCTGTCCTGTTGGAGCAATAGAAACTAATTGAAAAGAAAAAGAAAGAGTTGAGCATAGTAGGAGGCTAGAAAGTCCACTCATAAGTCTTCAACTAAAAGCACAGAAGTATGTGTACGTTTCCTCTAGCAGCTTCTGTATATCACTTATGTTCCCTCCTCAAATACTTTCATCTTGTTTTTCGCATATGCAACCTGCTGTCTATCTGATGTTCTCCTTATTATTACTTTCTTGTTGCTGATAATAATTTTCACTGACTTAACCAAAATTATTATAATGTAAGTTTGTTATATGCAGGATGGCCACACCAGAAGAGGTCTCTATGCCAGGCAATACCAATCATGTAATGATTTTGATTCTGTCTCTGAATATTGACTAACCTGTTACCCAAGGTCCCTAGCCTTGGGCTCTCAATAAATATTTTTAATTGATTAATTTTAGTAACTATAGTAATAATAACACATATTCTACTTTTAAATAGTACTTCACAGTTTACCAAATGGCTTTCCTATCAACAACTCTGTAAGGAAGGAAGTACAAGGATTATTATCCTCATTTTACAGATGAAGAAACTAAGGCTCATATAAGTAGAGTGACTTGCCTAAACTCAAACAGCAAGAGGCAGAAGCAGAAATCAAAATAACATATTTTGAACTAAGTTATCTCCGAGAGACTATTAATAACACAAACCACATAAGGAATAAACCGTATATTGTTATTTGCTTACCCAGGGGCGTGCTAGTGAATGTTTAACAACTATCTTTCCAAAAAGAGTATAAATGATACACTTTCAAGTTGAATCTACTTTATTAACATTTTCTTCATCATTTTCTTAAGTCTAGACAATCAAAAAATAAAATCAAGCCCTAATTTGTGGTATTTGCCAACTTCTGAGGCATAAAGGCTCACACTGAAAATTTAACAACCAACTCTCTCAAGCCAGTATGATCTGGCTCCAGCATGCCTTCGCCTGCACCATTCTTTCTGGTTACTTCTCCACAAATCTAATTGTTTTATAAACCTTCCAATATAACATATGGGCTTTGTGCTTCAAATATGATAAAGAGACATGACAAAGTTGCCCTCTAGTCTCGCATCTTCCAATACCTCACAAAGTGTTACTGGGCAAGTTGCATAACTTCTCTGGCTCTCATTATTCTCATCTGTAAAATGAGAGACCTACATGGATAACTTAGATGACTTCTTCAGATAGTAGCAAACCTGGTATAATCAATCTAACTTTATTCTCTTGATCTGAGTTTTCTTATCTTTACTTTCTTCATTGCTCAAATGGGGGAGTTGTACTACATGACCTCTCGAGCACTTCTAGCTCTAAAATTCTAGGCTTTAACCCATTCCAGAGTTTGGGGTTTCATCAAAAGTAGAGCCTGCTCACGGCTTTTTTGTTTTGTTTGAAAATAGGTAGGACAGATAGTCCTAGGGTCTTCCCAAAATGGAACCAATAAGTCTGCTTTAAGAAAATAGAAGGTTTATGGCAACAAAAAGCTAATAGGTGGGGGAAAGAATTCTTAAGAGAAAGCAATGAAAAAAAAAAATTCCTAGCAGACTCTATGGATGAGTTTTCTCTCTGTTAGGTGTAGAGAGAAGATAAATCCCATCTTTGTTTTTCATTCCAGATAGGAGAAGCCAAGTGAAACAGGAGATTGGGAAGAAAAATCCTGAGATAGAGCTGTGAAGAAGATATTGAAAAGAACACAAAGAAAATTATTCAAAACATAACAAGATCTTGAAAGGTACAAGCTTATGCATAATCTGTCCTTTTTTTGAATTTTGAATTCTTTAAAGTCACTCAAGTCTGGTGAATATATTGAATAAATAATGTATCAATCTTGGGCTAGTGTCATATTTTATAATCTGAGGATTAGCAGGGAGGTAGGATACCTTTAAGAGCACTCATAAGATTATTGAATGTTAAAGTGGAAAGTTGTTGTAAGGTTAGGAAGGTACCTTGCCCAAATAAGCAACATTTTGTGTAAAACTCTACCCTTTACTCTTTTACGTGAACAGGTGAAGGGACTACTAATTCAATAGATGTTCTCTGTTCCCAAAACCAAGGGCATGGCATAGCATGTTCCAATATCAAAGATTTTCCCTGAGAACGCACACGAAACTGTACCCAAACGCAGATATATGAACAAAACCCACTGCAAATACCAGGTCTGTTCAGGATACTCTCCCTTTTCCTTTCTTTTGTTGAGAAAAAGCCTTGTAAGCATCAGTGTAATAAGCCAGCCTAAAAGCAAATTCCAACCAAGGTCTTCTGCCTTCAAGAAGTCTCAATACAGAAAAATAGGCAGGTGCAGCCCTCAGGCCAATGGCTTGCAAATGTGACTTGGAAGCCCTACCTGGACAGTTCAGTTGCCCAGATTTCCTTCAGTTGTTTTGTAGTAGCTTGTTACTCTTCATTCTCTTATTCTCTGAGCAAATTGTGCTCCTCTGTTCAAACTGGTAATAAAGAAAAGAAAAGAAAGAAAGAAGTCATTTCCTGGCTCAGAAAGTCAATTTCATGGAATGTTTGGACTTCATTTGGTGGTGACTGAACTGAACCAAGTTGTTCAACATTAGCACAGTCAACACCTGGAATCTATTTGGTGTTCTAAGATTCGCAAAGTAATTTACATACACTACCACATTTTGATCCTCAGAACAGTACTATTAGATTCTACAAAATAGGTTATAAAGTTAGGCACTACAAGTACTAAAACCAACATTTTACAGATGAGAAGACTGAGATTCGGAGAGGTTAGGCAACTCATTCAAGATCAAGTGGTAATTAAAGGAAGTAGCTGGGATTCAACCCAGGCCTCCCTGCCTCTTAACTTGGAGATATTTCAACTCTGCCCCACTTCTTATAAATAGTAAAGATAAGAATTCAAGAATGATGATTGAGCGATAGGGTTATAACCAAGCCCGACAATCTTTCATCACATCAAAACAACACCAGATTACAAAAACAAATAAAAGACAAGAACAAGAGAAGATGATGTGAGAGGAAAGATTTCACAGGTAAAACCTCAGAGGAAAACTCACAAAAGAACTGAAGACATCAGTGAAGAAATAGAGGCCAGAGTACAGCGACCAGCAGCAATGCTTTTGTCTTTATTCTCAATCATTGCCTGGATGGTTCTTGAAAAATGCATCGATATTCTTCATCAAAATTATTACCAATGCTCTTCTCTAGGACATATGCTTCTTTTAACACTGACCTTATGAACTTCAGATATTTTGTCTTTGACAATTATGTGTTTTAGCAGATTATACCCAACAATTACTTACTCTTTGACAACATGACCTCATATTTTTTAAGCTTATAGAATTAAATATACATTAAGCATAGTATGGAAATTGTAGCTCACAAGTAAGCATGAAAATTATTCTTCATAATAACAAGAACTAGGTCAATAAGAAACTACTTTTGATTAGGAATTCAGCTTAATGACATCTAATAGCAGATTGCCCAGAGCACAATCAGACAGAGAACATACATACATACACATACTACAGAGGGGAGCAGGGCTAAGGTTCTTGAGAAGAAGACATACACACAGGTAGAATAATGAAGACGGCAACGAGACCTGCAATTTGTAGTGAGAGTATCTCCAGGAAGATAGGATAGAACAGAAGTGTCAGATATGGGACCAG
This sequence comes from Vombatus ursinus, assembly GCF_900497805.2. Classification (NCBI taxonomy): domain Eukaryota; kingdom Metazoa; phylum Chordata; class Mammalia; order Diprotodontia; family Vombatidae; genus Vombatus; species Vombatus ursinus. The sequence goes on along the minus strand of NW_020954630.1, from coordinate 13,469,488 downwards.
CTGCAATACTCTAGAAGATTAAAATGTGATTGAGAAATAGTTAATGAAGTAAATGAAATGCAGTAGAAAACAGATAATGTGAATATTTGGTTTTCTAAGTCAATATGCTGCCTATAGGACCATTATATATGGTTTGGTGTATCCTCTCTTCCCCTTCCCCTTTCACCTTCCATCTCTATTTGAGTTTGATGTGACGGCGATAGAGTAAAGATATTTTTCCAGGGCCTAGTTCACCTTGTTGTAGGAAGAGGGAGTGGTATAAGTGGAATTGACAACCAGATGAGGCAAGGAGCAGTTGCCACATTCCCATGTCTTTGGGTCTCATTCATTTTTTACCTTCATCACTTCTTCTGTACATTGCATCACTTCATTTCTTTTCTTACTCCCTTAGTCTGAAGACTCTCCATTCCTTGAAGCAGAGAAAAGGGGCAGCTATAGAGTGAGGGGGAATTACTCATTAGCTTTAGCTGTTGAACAAGTAAGTTCTGAAACCATCTTCCGGTATTATCAAGCCTCCATCTTTCTATCTCATAAACAGAAATATCATGAGAGATTTTGTCAAATGGCTTGCTGAAATTCATATATGCAATTTCTTTGGCATCCTTAGGGTCCTAGTGGTCAAAAGAAGAAATTAATTCAATCTGCTTTGACCCTTATAAATCATCACTCCCTTTCCTAAGTGCTCATTCATCATGTCTTTAATGATAACATTTCAGGATTTTCTTGTGACCTGAAGTCAAGTTGCCTTGCTGGTACTATGAAAAATCCACCATCTTTCATTTTCTGAAAAAAAAAAACCTAAGAAAAGATTTCTGAGTCAAGAGGGCTATGTCACTTTCTATAGTTTTTAAAAATCATTGCCAGTGGTTCAGTCAGCAGATTTCCAACATGTATTTTCAACTGTAGTTCAACTGGGCCCAGTGACTTTAACTCACTGAGGACATTTCATTACTTAAATTGTGTTTTAATTCCCTATTAATGATTGTAGGCTCTAAGGAGAAGGGGAAAGAGAGACCAAGCAAAACATAAGTGAGTGCATAAGGCGAGGAGGAGCCTTCTATCTCCAAACAATGATTGTGAGCCGTATGTGGCCTCACCAAAGCTCATTCATGGACAACTGAAACCCTAAACTTGCACTCAGATTACTCCATCAGCTAGGTGCTCCTCCTATGAACCTAGCCACTGAAAGGGGCCTCAGGCAAAAATGACTGCTTTCTCTTTAGTTTCCTCATCTGTAAAATAAAGAGGTTGGACTGAGGAGCTTTTAAAGCCTCTTCAGCTCTAAATCTATGATTGTATGATTTTTTTTTCAGTTTGACCCTATCTCTGACACTGAATTCAAAGTAAATAAATAAGTCTAAGGCTTGAATAATATTAAACACACACACATATTTCACTAATATATTGCATAGGTCCTCTCTTTGCCTAACTGATTCTGACCCCCAATTCCACAGAAAGCTGAGTAAAACAATCAGGATAAATAAACTTCCTCCTTCCTGTTGGGTTCAGGCCCCTCCTTTCCCCAGCTCTATGCATTAAATAAGCAAAAAAGTTCAGCTTGATAGGCATCAAGTCTTTATAACAACAGTTTGAAAAACACAGAAATCAAAGGTAAGCAATCAGAGAATAAGTTACTTTCCAATTCTTCCTTGGTGACTAAGAAGGGGAAAGGCAGAACGTATATGGCTGACCTGCAAAGAGGAAAATAGCTTCCCAGCTACAGGATCAGAAATGAGGAAAGAAAGGTGTTTTTCATTAACTTATTTATTTGGCTAGGAAATGGGGTTAAGTGACTTGCCCAGGGTCACACAACTAGTAAGTGTTATGTGTCTGAGACTGGATTTGAACTCAGGTCCTCCTGAATCCAAGGCCGGTACTCTATCCACTGCGCTACCTAGCTGACCCTAGAAGGTGTTTTTAACTAGGTTTACATTCCCCTCTGGCCACAAGGTCTGGAAATCTCCATCAGTCTCCACTCAGCTTGAGATTTTTTTTCTTTCCCTGATGAGTTCTCCTTCAAGCTTCAGGCTTGATGCATTCCAGTCAAAGCTCATGTGATGACTGCTAGACCCAGCTTCTTGCTTGGACCATCTAGGATGTAGTCTTAGACATAACTGCCTTTGATTCCCCATTCTCTCTAGCATAGTCCCATCTCTTAGCTTCTTTTCCCATAGTCCTTTCAAGATCAAAGGCAATAACCAACAAAACCAAGAGGATTCAGAGTAGTTTCTGCCCAGGGCACAGGAGGGTACTTAGCCTGCCAAATTCCTATGGTAACAAACCTAAGGAGAAGGTAAGCCCAGATAACACCATTTTTGTAATTTATTTCCCATTTCAAAGATCATTCTTCTTAGTAGAGTAAGCAGTAGCAAAATGAGTAGTTCTATACTCTTTCATCATTCTATCCACATTAAAGAAAAATTGAATTCCTTCTTTGATTTGTACCTCTGTCAGTTGTTAGTGGAGGTTTTAGTGAATTCATGAGTTAATAAAAAATTGAAAAAGCAGAAAAGGAAACTAAGTTTTGGGAGAGGCGTCATGATTGTCCCCAAGACTGAAATACCTTAAAATAGAGGGCAGCTAACTAAAGATGAGGTAGCCCCAGAAAGTTAGATAAAGTTTGGAAGACTGTTGCCTATCCTTGACATAGAACTTAATTGGAAAGGTTGGTTGAGATCCCGTGTCAAAATTATGGACAGTAAATTAAGATTATAAGAAGCAATTATGTCCCCGACAAGGGAGAAGACATTCCCAATAATGTGTGATCTGTCTACAGTATTTATAGTATGAGTCTGGGTACATGAACTGAAAAAAAAAAAACACATGAGTAGAACATATAACCATTACTTGACCATTGGTGATTTTCTTCAGCTAGAGGGAAGTTCCTCATATCATTGAGCAGGACAATGACCTTGCTTTCTCTGGGAAAAAAAAAAGAACCTATTTGTGGTTAGATAAGAACCTAGGAAAAAATATGCAGGGGAACAGGGATGTCTGAATATACATGATGGTGGCATTTGATGTCATATAGGTCCCTGCAATGATCATTGTAAGCTCCTGGATACAGTATAGCAATAAAATGTTAGCACCCTAAAGACAAAGATGGTTTTGGCTTTTTCTTTGAATCCCTATTATCTAGTATAGTGTCTGATACAGAGTAGGCGCTTAGTAAATTTTGGTTGATTAACTGATTATCAAATAGAGTTAGGATTGAACTTCATGCCAACAATACCCACAATTGTCCAAATACTTACCAGAGAAGAAAGTTGTATTTAAAGTTTATGTCATGAAAAGTCCTAATGACACTACCACCGATGGCCTACAACTGTAAGAAGGGATGAAGGAAACTGAAAAAAAAATGCCATCTCAAATGATTAAATATAATATTATAAATAAATATATAAATATAAATAAATATAAAAATAATTAATAATAAATGATCAAATCATTAAAGGTCTTAACAGTAAATTTCTTAGGGAAATTTTATTAATATTTATTCACATATCACAAATGTCACACATATCAAGCCAGTCTAAAGAATGTTACAATATGATCATTTCAAAGTAATACAAATAGTTTAAATCCCTTAAAGGCCTAAATCATTTTTCTATTTGATTTACTGATATCAATAATCCATAAGAAAAAAGTTTAATTTCCCTCTTTATTTCCTATTATTTCACACAAGGCTTGTGGTTCAAGAATGAAAATATCCAAACAAAGACATATTAGTTCAAGGAAAACTATTAAAATAATCAATTATATCAATAATAAAACTTTTTAAAATCTTAAGATTATATCAATAGATGCAGAAAAAGCTTTTGACAAAGTTCAACACTCATTTCTATTAAAAACACTTGAAAGTATTGATATAAATGGATTTTTCCTTAAATTAATAAAAAGCATTTATCTAAAACCATCAGTAAGCATTATTTGTAATGGGGATAAACTAGAAGTTTTCCCAGCAAGATCAGGTGTATTTCCTTGCTAGGCTTTCCAATATGATATTGAATAATACTGGTGACAGAGGGCATCCTTGTTTCACACCTGATAAAAGGAATCAGAATAGGGAATGAGGTAATAAAACTGTCTTATTTTGCAGGTGATATGATGATATACTTGGAAAATCCCAAAGAATCAACTAAAACTTTTAAAAGTTAGTTTAAACAATATGTCACAAACAAAATTCTGCAAGAAATAGTAAAAACTTTGCAGAATTTTGTTTGTGACATATAGGAATGCTGATGATTTATGTGGACTTACTTTATACCCTACTATTTTGCTAAAATTATTATTTAAACTAGCTTTTTAGTTGATTCTCTGTATTTGACAGGTGTAAAGACAAAATTTTGGGATAAGAATTCATTACTTGTTCAAAATTCCTGGGAAACCTGGAAAGCAGTATGGCAGCAACTTGGCATAGACCAATATCTTACATCATTTACCAAGACAAGATCAAAACGGATACACACCTTAAGAGTTTCAAGAACTTTCTCTTGACTAAAGAAAAGCCATAGAACATATAACTTAAGTAGCTTGTATACTAGGCGTCCCAGAGTTAAATAGCAATAATTTTGTCATTTGGATTGATAATGTGCAAGTGAATGGGACTTGAGCATGTGCAAGTTGGGGCCCCATCAGTGAGGAAGTAGGGGAAAAGACACAAAACCTAAAAGCTAAGTTAGACTGAAGAGATGTTGGGAATTTCTTATCTCCAAGTTCTTCAAGCATTCTCTATTCTACAGCAGTCTACTCTGTTATTTATTTTCAGAATAAATTTTAGAATGTTAGAACCTATGTATTTTTAATTGCTATAGCTAAGAAAAATATTTTTCTTTTTCTTTTTTGTTAATTTTTATATTTTTTATTTTCAATTCCAAATTCTCCCCCTTTCTCCACTCATTATACATATGAAATAATGCAAAAGAAATTTCCACATTGGCCATGTTATGAAAAAAAAAGCAAGAAAAATAAAGGGAAAAAATATGCTTGAATCTGCACTCAGAGTTCATCAATTCTCTCTGCAGAGATGGATAGCATTTTTCATCATGAGTCCTTTGGAATTGTGTATCATTGGATACTATATTTTTCTAATATACACTTTTTTATCTCAGGGATATTAAACCCTGTCAGAATACTAATTCCTATCCAAATTTAATTCAGTTTTTGTTATATGACTTTAAGAGAGTTAGGAAGGGTGAGCCAAGATCAAAACAGTTTGCATTTAGCATGACCAAGTTTGCTTTCAAGTTCTAACTCACATTGTCTGCAGAATAAGTGGTAAAATATTGGCTACAATTCATTATTCTAGTTTACTTTCAAAAACCAAGATAACCCACAGTTCAATCAGGAACTTGCCTTTGTGCTCTGCTCACACCTCCCTTATGTGTTTAGCATGTATTATTTTTAACTAGAAATATTTCTCTGCAATCCCCACAGAGTGCCCTGAAGGCAGGGATTGAGTGTTATCTTAATTTTCAGTTTCAACTGGTGAATAATACAGTTATCTGTAAATGGGAAAACCCAGAAAAAGAGGGAGTTAAAAATACAAAGAGAATAGCTCAGATTTGGTTGTGCTTTGCATCAGTCTTAGAAATATTAACAATTTCCAGCATGAAGTTGTCAAAAGTAAGAGATTTGAAAAAACATATCAGATGCATCCATAGTCATTTCTAAGTTCAAAAACATAATACAAACAAAATACAAATGATTTTTCATTATGCCATTGCTCCCCTTATTAGTATTATGTATGACTATTATTTAATAGACTTCATTACTCAAAACATGTAAGAATTTTGGGTGGAATGCAATAGTTAACTCTAACTTTGTAACATTCTATGTATTGTCTCATGATCAATAAATTTATCCAAATCAGGTAGGCTATCCCACCACTTAAAGAGAAAATTCTCTGCCATGAGTTTTAGCCATGGAGCAATCTTAGCTTAACCTTCAACTACTTTTGCCAGAAGGTCTGCTAGTTCTTCCTCTGATATACAGTAGTAATTTTTCATCTCTCTGGGATCTGGATTCAATGTTACATCCTTTGTCACCAACAAGATATAAGCAATTTCATGTTCTCCCCAAATTTCATCTGATTGAGCCTCACAGTGAAAGCGTGTTATATAGGAAATCTCTTCTGCAATAACCTGTGACCAAATTTGGTACACTGATAATGATGCTGTTAGAAACAGAAAATCTGTCAGTTTTTAGATACAGGGAATGGACAAAAAACAAATATGCAAAATAAATACCAGGTAGCTAGGGAGAGATGGAATGAGCAGTTGGAGGGGTCAGGAAAGACTTTGTGGAGAAAGTGGTACTTGAGTTGCATCTTGAATGAAGGAAAGGATTATATAAAGCTTAGGTGAGGAATGTGTTCCAGGGATAGGAAAAGGCCAGGGCAAAGATTAAGATGGGATGTAGAGTATTACTGATGAGAATGAAGAGAGAGATTATTTGATTAGGCTACAAAGTGTGGGAAGGAGAGTAATGTACAAATGAATCTAGAAAAATAGTGTAGAGCTAGACTATATGAAAAGGCTTTGAAAACTAAACAAAAAAGTTTATATTTTAATCTAGAGGCAACATGTAGACACTGGTATTTACCAAGGAGAGAATAACACAGTTGTATCTATGCTTAAGAAAAAACACTTTGACAGCAGTGTAGAGGATGGATTTGGAGTGGGAAGACAATTGAGAGAACCAATTAGGAAGATATTGCATCAGTCTAGCTGGCAGGTAATGAAGGCTTGAACTAAGTTCAACCAAGAATCACCTACCCACCAAAACTGAGTATAATTCTTTAGGGGGAAAAATGGACATTCAGTGAAATAGAGGACTTTCAAGCATTCTTGAAGAAAAGACCAGAGTTGAATAGAAAATCTGACTTTCAAATACAAGACTCAAGAGAAGCATGGAAAGGTAAACAGGAAAGATAAATTATAAGGGACTTATTAAAGTTGAACTGTTTACATTCCTGCATAGAAAGATATTTGTAACTCATGAGACCTCAGTGTAGGGGTAGTTGGAGGGAATACATATATATATATACATATGTATGTATATACAGAGGGCACAGGGTGAGCTGAATATGAAGACATGATATCTGGAGAATAAAATTAAGGGGTAAGAGAGGATTGTACTGGGAAGAGGAGAAAGGGAGAGGTAGAATGGGGTAAATTATCTCACATAAAAGAGGCAAGAAAAAGCTTTTATAGTGGAGGGGAAGAGGAGGGAGGTGAGAGGGAATGGGTGAATCTTATTCTCATTGGATTTGGCTTAAGGAGGGAACAACATACACACTCAATTGGGTATGGAAATCTATCTTACCCTACAGGAAAATAGGGGGGAAGGGGATAAGAGAAGGGAGGACGATAGAAGGAAGGGCAGGTTAGGGAAGGGAGTAATCAGAAGCAAACACTTTTGAGGAGGAACAAGGTCAAAGGATAGAATAGAATAAATGGGGTTGTGGGATAGGATGGAGGGAAATATAGCTAGTCTTTTACAACATAACTATATGGAAGTGCTTTGTATGAGTACACACATATAACCTACATTGAATTGTTTGCCCTCTCAATGAGGGTGGGTGAGGAGGGAGGAAGTGAAAGAATTTGGAACTCAAAGTTTTAAAAATGAATGTCAAAAATTGTTTTTACATGCAACTGGGAAATAAGATATATGGGTAATGACGTATAGAAATCTATCCTGCCCTACAGGAAAATAGAAGGGGAAGGGGATAAGAGAAGGAGGGAGTGGTAGAAGAGGGGGCAGATTGGGGTAAGAGGTATTCAGAATGCACACCATCTTGGGGTAGAGGGAGGGGAGAAATAGGGAGAAAATTTGAAATTCAAAATCCTGTGGAAGTATAAGTTGAAAACTAAAAATAATTAATAAAAAATAAAAGAAAATATCCAAAAAAAAGAGAAAAGAACTACAGAATATATAAGAATTCTTATAACCCTCCTAATAAAATATACTTGGGACTTTTATAAATACAACTACAAAACACTCTATAGAAACAAAAAAAAAAGACAAATAATTGGAGAAATATTAATTGCTCATGACTGGGTTGTGCCAATATAATAAAAATGAAAATACTAACTAAATTATTTTATATATTTAGTGCCATACTAATCAGAATATGATAGTCAATTTATAGAATTACACAAAATAATTAAATTCATTAGGAGGCATAAAAGCCTAGGAATCCAAATGAAAATAAAAGTAGAAATGAAGGGGGGACCAGTGATAGTGCTAAAAATAAGAAAGAAAACAGCATCAATCAAATATTTAAAATATATAAAATCAACAAGAAAGTTTAGAAAGGGACAGAAAAGAAGTTATATTACTATCATGTTAAAATTTAAATAGATTTAAAAAAACAAAGTAGTAGAAGTTTACAATTTCATATATAATCTTTTGTGTTCTTTGACTTCAATCAAAGTATACATTTTTGTTGTTTGTCAAATCATAAAAATAAAGATAGATGAAAATTTTACCACTATGTTGGAAGAATCCAAACAAAACAAACTAGCCCTTCTATGTAAGGAACTTAATTAATTATCTCCATTTTACCCAAGAGACCATTCACAATAGCCTTCTGAGATAGGACTGAGAAAAATAACCCTTTGTACAGAGTAAAATGCTAAGACACTGGAGAGAAATTGCAGAAAGATCCCATGAGATTAAGTAAACAGGGAAATGATAAGCACATCCCAATAAAAGTAAAGCATGTAAAACAGTGCATTTTGGAAATAATATCACCTACTATAAATATATACATATATATATATGGTGATGGGCTCTCAATTCTCACTTTTGACCAAGGAAAAGAATGTAGCAGTTGTAGAAAAATGATTACCTAAAATGATTTGTTAAATGTAAATTTTTCTAGGTGACCAATAAAATACTGTGAAGTATCCAGAGATGTGGAATAGTCTTTGAACAAAAGAACTTTACCTAGACTATCATTTGCGGTTTTTGTCTCCACACCTTATAAGGTCCTTCACTTTGAGCTGGAAAGGACCATAGGGACCATCTAGTCTGACCTCATCGTTTTACAGATAAATCCTAAATGGGTATTGTTCACAAGAGCTCAGAACCTTAAAACCAGCAAAGAACTAAAGAGCTGCCTATTTAGTACCTCTAAAATCAAATACAAAATCTGTTTGACTTTTAAAGCCCTTCACAACCTGGCCCCTTCCTATCATGCCAGTCTTCTTACATCTCACTTTCCTCCGTGTACTCAGTGATCCAAGGACACTTGGCCTCCTTACTGGGCCTCATACATAATACTCCATCTCCCAATGTCATGTCTTTTCATTAACTGTTCCCCATGTCCAGCATCTGCCTCCTGATTTCCCTGGGCTTCCTTCAGGATTCAGCTTAAATCTTATTTTCTGCAAGAAGACTTTCCTTGTCTTTCACAAGGCTAGTGCCCTCCTTAAACAATTACTTCCGATATACACTGGATATGTTTTACATGACTGCACATGTATAATCTATATCAAATTGCTTGCTTTTTCAATAGGGGGTCAGGGTGGGAAGGAAAGAAGGGAGAGAATCTGGAACTCAAATTTTTTAGAATGAATGTTTAAAATTATTTTTACATGTCACTGGGGAAAATAAAATAATAAATAAATATTATCAATATACACTCTATATACATTATCTGTACACAATTGTTTTCATATAATCTGCCCCATTAAGATTGTGAGTTTCTTGATAGTGGGGACTTTTTTTTTTTTTGCCTTTCCTTATATCCCCAGAGTTTAGTGCAATACTTGGCCCATGATAAGCACTTACTGACTTAACTTCAATTGTCTTAGGAAAATGTCATCTGGTCTTAGTAATTTATTTATAATTATGTGCTCAGTTCAGTTTAAAACATTTTTCATGCTCAAAAAAAATGTAAAGAGTAAAATTTTGTCTGCATAATATTTTGATATTTTAAAAAATCTGAATAAGTTCCACACAAGATATTTTAAAAGCTATGCTTGCTAAAGTTAAATACAGACATATTTCACTCAGTCTGTTTCTGCCCATTTATAAGCTATTCCAACAAGGGCTGTGGACTAAATGAATAGAAATAAAATACATAATGTAAGCCACACCCTGTAAAAGTGGATTTTTTTCCCCTTTAAATTCTCCCAGTCACTCAAATACTCAAATTGACAAATGGATCTGTGATCTCATCAGTCTGAAAGTTTGTTGCCTCCAATAATGCAGATCACAATGCATCCATGACTGTGCATCTTGTAAGAATCATGTCCATTATCATCCTAAAAGTTTACCACAAGAAATCCATTTAATTTGCTGGAGGTATTCCTCCCTTCCTCTCATATCATAAAAGCGACACTGCAAGGCTACCATTTGTAGAACTATGGTGTTACATTGGTTATATCTCATTCTTCTCACATGTCCAGCCCATTTTCACTTTCTGTTAAATCATACTTCCTCTCATCTCCCCACCCCCAATATAACTCTGATAAAATCACATACTCAGGTTCTTCTTCAGAGTGCTTTGTTAGTTAAATGTTGCAGCTAGCTCTTACCAGCCATGTGCCTTTCTCTTGTCTTCTCTGCAATGTTCATCTTTGGTCCTTTGGAGGCAGTGACATTCCAGATCTTGCTGTAAAGTAATCTTTTGATCTAAAAAAGGTCTTTCATATATTGGCATTTAAAAAAAAATCTTCAAATAAAGTTTCTATCACTAAAGTTCATTCATTTGTAAATAGGCATGGTTTTTTTTTTTTTTAAATTTTTGTTTCTGTTTTTGAGAATGGGTCTCTCTACCTTGCCCAGGCAGAAACCACTCATAGGCCCAATCCTACCACTGCTTGGCATAGAAATTTTGACCTATTATATTTCTGACCTGGGTTGATTCAACCCTGTATAAGCCCACTGGCCTCCAGCTCCCAATGGCTCACCATGTTGGTACAGATAAGCTCTGGTGACTCCCTGTTGCTTCCGGTATGTACCTCATTTGTACATATTTCTTTGTTTATTGTCTCCCCTGTTAGACTGTGAGCTCCTTGAGGGCAGGGACTGTCTTTTGCCTCTTTTTGTGTCCCCAGATCTTAGCACAGTTCCTGGCACACAGATACTTAGTTCATATTTATTGACCGACCAACTGAGATTTAGTACAGACACCCAATTGGCTTGGCTCACTGTAGCTCAGAACTCCCTTGCTAAAATGATCCGTTAGTCTTTCTAGTAGGAAGAATCGCAGTCATTTGCCACTATGATGGGTAAAACAGTTTCTTTGATGACTATGCTCCACTTCATGCTGCTTATTGGTTCATGGAGGAACTGGGACCCCAAAATGAAAAAAAGAAATACCTGAAGACTAGTACTTATCAAGTGTCCCCAAATTAAAACATGACAGCTATATATATGATGTCGCAGTCAAAGTAGAAATGTAAATGAAGGGACCCACCTAGAAAGGTAATTTTAGCATCTGATCTCTCTTGTACCATTAGTTGATTTTGGTATTAAACAAGACCACACTAAAGCTCGGTGCAAAAGCCCTGGAAAGAAATTAATGTCTGCAATGAGAGTAGAACTCTTTTAAACACAATTAACAAGCCTGACATTAGTCAATCCTTTGCCCTTCCTGACCCTTATCACAAACAGCCATAATTATCATTGCAGAAACCTGAAAACCATGCTGTCCACATAGAGAGAGCAAAGACTTGGTGAACAAGTTTGCATTTTCATTCCTCCCAAATGTTACTCATTAAGTGGAAGATCAAGATTACACGGCTTGAGTCACATACCTTAACCTTCTCTAAAATACAACCTACCACCAAAGGTTG
>NW_020954630.1:13445820-13457665 GCF_900497805.2 Vombatus ursinus | reverse complement strand
ATAATTATCATTTATATCAATAACAATGCACATCTCTGCCAGGCGCTGTGCTTGGTGTTTATCAAAATGATCCAGATTTACTTCAGGATTTATTTTGGATCCCACCTATGGAGCAGAAATATATTGTCAGATTACTATTAACATCAATAAAATAATAATAGAAGTAATCATTGACATATAGAGGGTGCCTCCAAAGTTTCAGCATAGTTTTAAGCTTTAGTAGCTACTAAAGATTATTTTGAGGATTTATTAACCACAAGACCATTTTAAGGATCAAATGCAATAATAGTACAGAGGATGTCCCAAAAGTCTCATGCATTTTAGTAGTTTCTAAAGCTTAAGGCTGCAGAGACTTTTGGGACACCCTCTATAATGTTTTAATGCTTTACAAAGCACTTTGTGTCCGTTATTGCATTTGATCCTTAAAATAGTCTTATGGGAAAGATATTCCTGATTCTCCAGTGTCATTCCCATTTTGCTGATTAATAAACTGAGGGCCAATAAAATTAAAGTGATTTGTCCTAGGTCCTGCAGGTCATAACCGCCAGAACTGGGACCAAATTTGTCTTCTGAAACAGTGCTTTTTCTACCACATCATGTATTCATCATAAACCTTTATCCTCTACTGGATATTTCTTTCCAAATCTAATTGCAATTTTGCAGTTTCCATGGGTAACCAATGGTTGATAAGTCAGCAAGTCTGATTTCTCTTTTCTCAGCAACCAACATGGGTCATTTCAATTAAATATTAATTTGGCAGCATGGTAATGCTGTTTATATTTACATTATTGTAGTCACCAAGTATAGTGTTGTCTTGCTTCTACCCTCTTGATTCTGTTCTTGTGAGTCTTCCCATGTTTCTCAGAATTCCTCATACTCACCATTTTTTTCATCCATTCCATGATATTCATGTATCAAAATTTCTTTAGATGTTCCCCAATTCAGTACCCACTTTCTAGGTTTTTGCTACCACAAAGAGTATTGCCAAGAATATTAACTTATATGGACCTTAGTTTTTGTCCAAGGATATGAATAGTTTGTTGATTTTCCTTTTATAATTCAGAATGGTTGAACTAATTTCATTTCGGCTGACCATACATTAATATTTCTATTTTTATAGCCCCATCATCATTACTGTTTCTACCTCATTACTGTTTCTACCTTTTATTGTTTTTGCCAATTTAATTAGTGTGAAGTGAAACCTTACAATTGTTTCCATTTGAATTTCTTTTATTATTAGTGATTTGGAGCAGACTTTAATTTGGTTGTTGATGGTTTGCATTTTTTCTTTTGAAAACATTGTTTCTGTCTTTTGACTGAGGGATAGCTAAATGGCAGAGTGGATAGAGTGCCCTGCCTGGAGTCAAGAAGACCTGAGGTCATATCCAGCCTTAGATACTTACTAGCAGTGTGACCCTGGGAAAATCACTACCTCAATTTCTTCATCTGTCAAATGATCTGGAGTAGGAAATGGCAAACCACTCCCATATCTTTGCCAAGAAAACCCCCCAAAAGGGGTCATAAAGCATCAGACACAATCAAAAACAACTTTGAAAAATCTTTTAACATCTACCAATTAGAAAATGGCTCTTCATCTTATATATTTGTGTCAATTTCATATATATATATATTTACACATATATGCATGCATATATATATATACACATCTCATGTGAATTTTTTTATTCACCGCTCACTAAATTCATTGCCTTCAAACTCTCTTCTTGAAAGTATTTATTGTCATGACATTCCTATATAGTGTACAGGCCTTTAGTCACTCTAATTTATTACTTTTTCAAACTATTTTTGTCAGCCTCTGCTATACTCATTTGTATTGAAGCAACTGAGTATAAAATCATGTGTTACTTTAATTTAGAGAGCCTTATCATATCCCTCAATCAATGTCTCTATCTGTCTGTTATATATAACAGATATTGGCAAATAAGCTGCAGTTATTTTCATGGTGATCTTTTTGAAATTGTTTATCATAAGCACTGAAATACATGATGACCACATGTCCTGTGAAATGATGCTTCTTCTTTCCTTTGGACACATAATAAAAACACAACTCTACCTTTATTTGCCTCACTAAGGGGAATGTGTGAGCTATCCTTCCACTTCACTGCAATTTCTTTTGTCTTATGAGATAACATGGAAGCATAAAGACTCAAGGACCCTTTCTGACTAATTCAACTTAATTTTATTCCTAAGTAAAGCTTTTTTTACTGAAGGATTTTTAAAAGATTCATCATGTCAGACTACTAACAAGCTCTTTAACTTTTCCATTAATTTCTATTTCATGTAAGTGGCTAGTAATGTAGAAATATGTTACCAAATCAAAAATGTACACATATCAAAATTACAAACTCTCTTAATATCATTCCTTGTATGAGGAAATTCCCTTGACCAATGCAGACCAGGAACTGTTCTGCAGCTTTTAGTTTTCCAGTATTGCATAGACCTCTGAGTGGTTAGGTAATTTGTCCCAAGTCATATAGTCAACATCCTAACTGCAAGACTGGTTCACTACCCACTATGTCATGCTGACTTTGGTGGTATAGATAGTGGATGTGAAATGCTATCATCAAAATTCTTGGATCAGATGGAGACACTCTGTCCATCTGTCAGATCAACAAGTTCTCTGATTTCTTATACATAATAAAAAAATGACATTGACAGACCTTGATCAGAAATCAGAGTGGCACTCAGCTTCTTTCATAGTACAGAGTATAAGTATTATTGTCCTTCATTTCATAAATGAGGAAAATTTTATTCTAAAAAGTTAGAAGACTTGCCTATGATCACATAGTGGTACAGTGGATAGAGCTCCAGGTCTGGAGTTAGGAAGATGTGAGTTCAAATCCAGCCTCAGACATTTACTAGCTGTGTGACCCTGAGAAAGTCACTTAACACTATTTGCCTCAGTTTCCTCATCTGTAAAATGATCTGGAGAAGGAAATGGAACTCACATCTTCCTAACTCCAGACCTGGAGCTCTATCCACTGTACCACTATGTGATCATAGGCAAGTCTTCTAACTTTTTAGAATAAAATTTTTGTATTTTGACATACCAGGTATCATTGCCAAGAAAACCCCAAATGGGGTCACAAAGAGTTGGACACAACTGAAACAAGTAAACAACAGATGATCACATAGCTAGTAAGCATGGGAAATGAAATATGAACACATATTTCCTGATTCAAGAATAAATATTCTGGCCCAATGTACCATGTATCTCTTATTCTGAGATCAAAACACTTCTGAGTCCTGTCAGACTCATAAAATTTGCAAATATGGCAAAAGAGAAAAATTCATTGTTGGCAGGGCTATTGGAATGAACAAATAATGAAATACTTTAAAACTAATAAGTAATAAAACAAACAAATAAATAACATGTCATGCTAGGCATGGCCCTAGGTGCTGGGTGCAAGGAAGATGACAAAATATTTCATATGCATTGACTCAGCAATCCCCTTATTGAGTTGATATCCCAAGGATGTTATTGACAGCAAGAAATGAACTGTCTGTACCAAAAGTTTTATAGCAGCATGATTTGTAATAACCAAAAGATAAAAACAAACTATGTGCCAATGATTAGAAAAGTGATAGACAAAATGTATCATATTAATGTAATACAATATTATTGAACAGTAAAGCTAACCAAATAAATAAATAAATAAAGGTTTCAAAGATATGAGAAGACTTGTACAATATGATCAGTTGATCAACAGGCATTAAAGAACAACATGACTACAACTTTAAGACCAGACAGCTCTAAAAAGTAGCAAAAATTATACTGAAAACAATGAACAATATTTTGATAATAAATTATGAAAGTCAAACGATATACCCTTCCTTTCTTTAAAATATGATCAGTTGAAGTGTGAAATTACATGTGCTATCAGCCAGTCTTGAATTAACGGCAACTGAGTGGCACAGTTGATAAAACATGGAACCTGAGAGTCAGGACGCCCTGATTTCAAATCTTCATTTAGACATAGACTTAGCTGTGTGACCCTAGGCAGATCTCTTAACCTCTTCTAGCCTCAGTTTACTCATCTGTAAAATGAAGACCATCAGAACGTGTACCTTGCAGAGTTGTGAAAATCAAGCAAGTTAATATATAGAAAGTGCTTTGCAAACTTTCATGTGTTATGTAAACACTAGCTATTATTGAATGTTATTTTGTTTAATTGTATTAGAGGACTATACTTTGTAGGGGAATAATTTTCAGGTTTTGTTGGGATTTGTACGCTCTTCTTAAAAATCTATTAAAATTAATTAATAAATAAATATTTATGAAACTTTTCTTGGCAATCATTTAATGCAATAAAGTTGTATATGAGCCCAAATATTCATTCTTTACGTGATTGCTACAAAGTAAGATCATTTTAATTCTGCAGTTACAGATAATATCAGCATACCAGAACTGCATCCTATCGGCTCTGGGCTAAGCCCCAGAAAGAAGATTTCACATCTCATAACCCTTACCTCCAGCTGTTTATCACTGTCTGTCTCCATATTACTTTATAAGTTTTGAGTGATGATGGAAGGATGCTTCAGCAGGTCTTGGATTATGTGAATCCAACTAGTTTATGAGTACCTGATAAAGTTTAAGGAAATGTGTTATGGATTATGTCTCACGGGCAGGTCAGAATGAGTTCACCATTCCAGAGACAAACCATTTGAATAAGGCTTTCCACAAGCCAAACATTTAGGTATGTTGTTGTTGTTGTTGTTGTTGTTGTTGTTGTTTTTCCTTTGACCTGGCCCCCAAAACACATCAAAGTCAAGGAATGCTCCATGAGCTTTCTCCATTACCTTTGATTGATTCAAAGTTTCTAGAATTCATAGAGGTGATACAAATGAAAGAACACTTCAAACAGTAACAGACAAAGGTTTACTGTAGTACCCAGTTACTTATTTAGCACAAGAAGGGACCTGAGACGTGTCATCTAGAATCTTCTCGATGCTATTTATGTATCCTTCCTGTAAATCCTTTCATCTTATCAACTTTGTTGTTATTAACAAACTTTGTATTTTGACATACCAGGTTCAATTTAATAAGACTTGGTGGACATGGCATGATGATACCCTTCCATAACAGATTTGGCAATCATGGCCTGACATCAATTCTGTCTCTAAATTGAGCCTAACATCTTTTCTTGGATCTCTGGTCTTATCAGTCCTCAATAAATCATTAAATGGATTGAGTTTAGTAACCATCTTTGCAACAAAAATAGTTCAAGTTTATATATAGAACTTTGTAGTTCACAAAGTGGTTTCCTCACTCTGCTTATCACAAAGACCAACCATGACTCCAGAAGTGTCATGATGAAAGAGGCTATCCACCTCCTGACAGAGAAGTGATGGATTCAGAGTGCAGATTGAGACACATGTTTTTTGGTTAGACATGGCCAATGAGGAAATTTGTTTTATTAAACAATATTTTTTTGTAACAGGGATTTTGTTTTTCTTGCTCTGATAATTGGCAGGAGAAGAGGGGAAGGGGAGGGAGAAAACATGGATCTTTGTTGAAAAAATTTAATTAAAAAAGAAAAGAGAAAATGTGGTTTCTTCTCAATAGTCCTTCAAAGAAGGTAGTACATGTATTATTATTCCCATTTTTTCAGATGAGGAAACTGAATTAAAAAGATTTAATGCACAAAGCTAGTAAATGACAAACCCAGACATCAAAATCAGGCATTATGATAACTCAGAAAGCTTTCTACTAAAAGACAGAAAATTATTCTACTGGATGATTCTCATCTAATTTAATTCTAATTGTACAATCTCTGTCTGTAATACATGGTTGATTTTCCACACCAAATACAAGACAAATCTGTCCTCTAGCCCCATATCTGCCATAACTTCACTGAGTACCCTTGGGTAAGTTGCATAACTTCTCTGGGTCTCATTTTCCTCATCTATAAAATAAGGAAGAAATATCCCATATAGATAACAGCAATCATAGTATATAACTTTGTTTCCTTTTTTTTGTTTGGTTTTTTTTTGCTAGGCAATGGGGTTAAGTGACTTGCGCAGGGTCACACAGCTAGTGAGTGTCAAGTGTCTGAGACTGGATTTGAACTCAGGTCCTCCTGACTCTAGGAGTCACCATTGTGCCACCTCACTGGCCCCGTGTGTCCTCATTTTTTCTCCTTGTGCTTCAGATGAAGGAATTGGACTAGATGAATGAACTCTTAGGTTTGTTCCAGCTTTAAAATGACAAATTTCAGCCTATTCCAGAGTTTGGTATCTCAATCAGTGTTTAAAGTGACAGATGAGAGTAGGTGGGACATCATGTGACAATTAAAATAGAGAGGAACAGTACTCAATTTGGAGGAGAGCTAGATGGCACAGTAGATAGAGTCCTACACTTGGAGTTAGGAAAGCTGAGTTCAAATCCAGTTTTAAACACTGACTTGCTAAATGAACCTGGAAAAGTCATTTAACCCTGTTTGCCTCAGTTTCCTCATCTGGAAAATGAGCTAGAGAAGGAAATGACAAACCACTCCAGTATCTTTGCCAAGAAAACCCCCAAATGGTGTTATGAAGAGGTGGACACAACTGGAAAATGACTAAACAACAAGAAAATGGGGATAATAACATCTACCTCCAAGCTTGTTGTGAAAATAAAACTGGATAATATTTGTAAAGTATTTTGCAAACCTTCAAGCACTATATGGGGGAGAATTAGCATCACTAGTATCATCATTACTATTACTCCCTTGGCACAGGAAATGATGGAAGAACTAAGGCTGATGGGGAAACAGTGTCTCAGAAATAATAAAACAAAGCAAAACAAAACATTTTCATCCAGACTTTACTAGATGGCCCCAAGGTGGTACAGTGGATAGAGTACCAGACTTCCCAAAGTGCGGGAAGACCTGATTCAAATATGACCTCCCACATTTACTAGCTGTATGACCCCAGGCAAGTCACTTAACCTCTATTGCCTCAGTTTCCTCATCTGCACCCAATGCCCAGCACTTAGTAGGTGCTTAACTAATACTCCTTTCCTTCTCTTCTCTCCCATTCTCCTTTTAGTCATGAGTATTCCCTATTTTAACTATGAATAATAGAAGATCTCACACTTTATTCTGTCCTACAACCAGGACAGAAGAGTGAAGCTGAGAGCTAAAAAAAAAAAAAAAAAAAAAAGCCAACGCATGGCAATACAAAGAAAGAAAGAAATTGGAGAGAACACTTAGAAGATTGTTGCAAAAATAATGATACCTTGAAAGATACAGATTTATCTACTTACCTTTCTTGGAAACTGAAGTCTTAAAGTCCTTCAATCCTACAGACTATAATGAATACAGTGTCAGTCTTGGCCCTTATATAGCTTGGTGATTACCACGGAGGATGGACACATTCTTAAGATATCCACATCCTGCCCTTGGATTCTAAACCCCAAAATGTCCACATTCCTATCTATTTTGTGAGATTGGGAAGATACTGGAATTTAGATAAACATCATATTGTGTAAATTTCTCCTCTTTGTGCTTTTATCTAAATAGGTGAAGGAGCTGCATTGCCTTGCTTAGAGAAGATGAGGGGCGGGAGTAGGGCAACTACACAAAGAAGGCAACTAATTACAGACAAATTAAGAGATATTACTCATTATCCAAAGAGAGTAATTGTATTATTTCCCCATATCTGTGAAATCTGAATTTCTGACCTTATCTGGTGCTCTGCAAATTGGAAGAAGCCAGTAACAGAAAGGAGCCATTGAGGTCTAGAGTTAGGTGGGAAAGGATCCCAGATTATGTGTATTTAGGGATATGTTTGTAGAAGAAAGAATAAGAAGATGAGTCCAATGAGATATAGCAGAAGATGTTGAAAGTATTGAGACATGGAAGAAAATCTAAAACAGGGAAGAAATTAGATAGGCATTAAGTATGCTGTGCTCTAGTGCATGCCATGACTATCTGTCTTGATATGTTGATAAACTTGGTGATTTTCCAGATACACTGCCTGCCTTAGGTAGAAGTATGTGCTAAGCAAAATGTGTCTTTCCTGTTCCAAGCCATCCATTTTACACTTATTTTCCCCTTCTATACTACTTTCCCATCTTCCCCTTCAGGTGTTCAATGCTCTGTATGCTTTCCCACTTCACCTATATTGAAACACGCTCTCATGGGAATTTAAACATCCCATCAAGTAATTGGGGACCAAATGAGATAATATATGTAAAGCACTTTTGCAAACCTTAAAGTATCATATAAATTAGTTGCCTCATAATTATTATCTCTAATTATAATAAAAATAATGACATCTATTTAAATATCACTTCTATGTACACTTTGTCATTTGATTCTCACAGCAGAAATTCTGTGATAAAAGTTGTACATATATTAGGAACCCCATATCTAAAGTGGGAAAACAAAGCCACAAAGATTAGATGAAAGGCTGAAACAAACTTTACTCTGCATCACATCAATCCCAAAAAGCAGGGTTGCAGGAACATTGTCAGGCAAATCAAGATAAAAACTCACAATAAGAAAGTAAAGACAAGGACTAAATAAGATGAAAGAATTTGAGGAGGGTATAAATTAGGTCTAGAAGATGCTAAAGGACACATTACATTGCAAGTCCCTTATTGTACTGCAGTAAACCTTATTACCTCTTTAATTGTTCTCTACCATCTCTTTAAATTCTGGGAACTTTGGTGGTGCAAACATAATGGAAAACTAATGCAATATTCTTTCTCTTGACCTTGGTGTAGATAATAATTAGATCAAAGATTTAGGGAGAAAAAAAAATAGGACATTTGCGGGAAGCACAAAGAAAATTATTGAGAAAACAATGACATTTTGAAAAATGCTGATTTACGTATTTATCCTTTTTCTATTCTGTGAATATATGTTCTCAGAGGTATTATTTTTTCCTCTTAATACTGCTTTGGCTGTATCCTAGAAACTATGGTATGTAGATTCATTGTTGCACTATGTTTTGTTATATTGCATTACAAGGGGCATGTGACATAGTGGATACAGCAATGGCCTCAGAGTAAGGAAGATTTGGGCTCAATTCCTACCTCTGACATAGTGGCAGCATGACCTTAGGCACTTTACTCTCAATGAAAATGTCTCCAGTTATAAATTGTAAAGAACATACCAACTTGAATGGGTAGAGGGAGTTTCCATATCTAGGAGTTTCCTACATCAAAGAAATCACAGGCTGAGTCTTTATGTTCGATAAAGGATATATTTAATATTTCTGGTTTTATGTTTATTATAATTTCTCTGTCTTAGCTCATAGTTTTTGTAAGGTACCACATAGTGCTGAGAAATATGTATATTTTACATGTTCCCAGTTAGGGGGTTCCATAAGTCTTATAGCTCTAGATTCTCCAAGTTTGTTCACTTATTTGTTTTAATTTTTAAAAATTTTGTTAGATTAGTTCAACTCTGAAAGAACACCTAAGTCTCCTACAATTTGGGTTAATATCTATCTCTTTTTGTAATTCAGTTAATTTTTCCTTCAGGAATTTGGATGTTATGTCGCTTGATACATGTAAGTTTAATATTGATATTGGTTCATTTTCCATGATTTGTTTCAACATAATACATGAGTAAAGGAAGTCCTGGGTTCAGGTCACACCTCTAACACTTATTAGCTTTGTGACCCTAAGCAAGTCACTTAACTTCTCAGTGTCACAGGAAACTCTCTAAGACTAAGTTGCAGAATGATTACCATTCTGTATTAGCCAATCTGCTTCCTATGATGAAATCATAGGCTAGAACTCCCACCCACCCACCCTTGAAAAAAAAAAGTTAATGAAAATACTAAGAGGCAGCTGACACAAATTAAATTCAATGACCAATATTAACTCCAATGGATGGATGATGAAGAACTTTTCAGTTCTCTCAGAAGAGAGTCAGGGGTGGATGTCTGGTGTTGCATATACTGATAGATATTGTCACTGTATTGGTTGGTTTTGTTTAACTATTTTATTTTGCAAAACAGGAGGGTTTATTGGGAATTACCTATGGCACAAAAAATGAATGGCATACATAAACTTTGAAAAACACAAGAACTTCTATAAAAACTGCATAGAAAATAGACTTAGGGTAGTATCTTTTAAAATATGCTATAATAAAATTTCAAGGGATTAAAAAGTCACATCATAAAAAATTTGAGAATGAAAAATTAGATCTTTCACAATTGTGGATAGCATATTACCAACTCCAGGATAGAAATTAAAATGAAATTGATTTTTTTCAAGAGTTTGGTAGCCTCCTTTTCCAGATACCTTGAGAAAGAACACCTCAATATGCTCACAACCATTTAACCTCCAGCACAATATTCTTTTATGTATACTTGATCCAGTCAAGGTTCCCTTTCCATCTTTGTTTTCTTTAGCACTGTTTCTATTGCCTCATGTGCACATTAGGGTATGCTATTTTCAAGTCCAAATGTTATGGTTCCTTTAACACTGACACGAAAAAAAAAGTTTGTTCTAAAAATCTTGACTCATCTTTTCCATTTTTCACGTTTCTTGTTCTCCTTTCAGTTTTATCCTTCACCCACCAGATGATCTGGCTTAGTTGAATCTCTCACAAAATGTCCTGCAAACTTTTCCGCTTCACTGCTTTTTCCTATTTATGAGCTGCTATTGCTTGTTTATGCCAACCTTCTCCATAAAATTTTGTCACTTTAGGTTTCCCACTTCTGTTATATCTCTGCATTTGGCAAGCACACTAGATACTTGCTGAATGAAGTATTTTCTAGGCTAGCTGATCACAGTATGGCTCTTAATTTATATACATTATGATATTGAGATTATCAGTGTCAATATCTATTCTTTTAAACTCCAACAGCTAGTGTCATTCTCCCAATGGAATGTTATCTTCCATTTACTCTGTATTATTATTGTAGTCTGGAACTGATTCAGCCTGGATCGCTGGTTGTTTAAAAGTCCAATACTGGAATGAAATAAAAAACTAGCAGGTCATTCAAATAACTAACAAAAGGAAGTTTACTTAGCCATAGCATAGCAAGGATACTCAATAAAGATATAGGACTCAGCTCTGATAGACAGTTCCCTTCACTTTAAAATAGAAATCTGTATGATCAGCAGGACAGCATGTCATGACTCGCAAGTCCTTGGGACATCCACCAAGACTGAAGGGAGAGAGGGAAGGAGAAAATTTCAGAACTCAAAATCTTACTAAAAATAAATGTTGAAAACTTTAAAAAAAAAAGTATAAGTATGAACTTCCAGTGAAAGATATCAATGTGAAAGGTTGTGAAAGGTCCCTCCCTCCCCACCTACCTTCATTGAAAATGCAAGCAACTCAATACAGGTTATATATGTGTAGTTATGCAAAACACTTCCATAGTAGTCATGTTGTGAAAAACTAACTATATTTCCCTTAATTCTATCCTGTCCCCCCCATTTATTCTATTCTCTCTTTTGACCCTGTCCCTCCTCAGAAGTGTTTGCTTCTGATTACCCCCTCCTCTAATCTGCCCTTCCTTCTATCATCCCCCTGCTCTCTTGTCCTCTTCCCCCCCGTAGGGTAAGATAGATTTCCATACCCATTTGAGTGTGTATGTTATTCTCTCCTTAAGCCAAATCCTATGAGAATAAGATTCATTCATTCCCTCTTACCTTCCCCCATTTTCCCTCCACTGTAAAAGTCATTTCTTGTCCTTTTTATGTGAGATAATTTACCCCATTATACTTCTCCCTTTCTCCTTCTCCCAATATAATCCTCTCTCACCCCTTAATTTTATTCTCCAGATATCACCCCTTCATCTTCAACTCACCCTGTGCCATCTATCTATCTATCTATCTATCTATCTATCTATCTATCTATCTATCTATCTATCT